>NC_080049.1:13707099-13839599 GCF_026212465.1 Amaranthus tricolor
TTTATACTTGAACGACCCGAACAGGACGGGCAACGTTACAAAGTTGGGATTAACTAATAATGAATTAGTGCCTATGCATGCTAGGATAAACATATTGCTTGTATTCAACCTGATTGATATTTGTATGAAATTTTTGACGTGTATTGGTTTGTTTCTTTGGAACCTACTGTGTGTTGTCATACGACGACTAGTAGGTTGATTGCAGGTGGGGTCTGGAGTGAGGTCTTGACTTAGAACCCGTAATCATCAAAACTATGTTTTTACCTCTTGTATTGGATTATGAGTAAAAAGAAACTCGGTACTTCTGTAACAGGAGATAGTGTAGTTTTCTTTTTGCTTACGCTTATTTCAATTCGTTTGTCTAGAGGCCTTTCGGCTCTCGAGTTGTACGTAAAGACTTCCGCTGACTTGTTTCTTTCGCTTGTCACTGTTTTCTGCTTTTATTATATTCCTTTATCGATGGAACGCTGACGATCCTAGAAGAGATGATTCTTTAGTGTCCGTTATGTGAACCGGGATCATGTTTTCATTTGATTGTCCGGGTCACTTGAACCGGGCCGTTACAAATAAACAATAATCGATGAACAATTAATATTGAACAACAAACAAGGATCAATGATTAATGATAATGAACGATGAACAATAAAGAAGGATCAATGAGTAAAGAATAATAAACGATGAACAATGAATGACGAACAATTAACAAGGATGAATTATCAAGGAACAATGAAAGAAGAACAATGAACAAGGATCAATGATCAAGGAACAATGAACGATGAATGATGAACAATGAAAAAGGATCAATGATCAATGATCAATGAACAATGAATAATAAACAAGGATCAATTATCAACGATAAATGAACGTCAATAATGAACAAGGATCAATTATCTACGATCAATGAACAAGGATCAATTATCAATTAACGATTATTAGTGATGAATAAACAATCAACAATGAATGATGAAAAATGGACATTGATTAATAATCAATGAACAATGAACGATTATTAATGAATAATGAACAATGAACAATGAGCAATCATCAATGAACAATGAACGATGAATAATAAACAATCAACAATGACCTATGAATAATGAACAATGAGAAATGAACAATGAACAATGATGAATGATCAATGAATAATGAACAATGAATAATAAACAATGAACAATGAGGAATGAATGATAAACAATGAACAAGGATAAATGATCAACGAATGATGAAGAATGAACAAGGATCAATGATGAATGAGCAGTGAATGATAAAGAATGAACAAGGATCAATCATCAATGAATAATAAACAATGAACAATAAACAAGGATTAAAGATCAATGAACAATGAACGATGAACAATGAATAATGAACAATGAAAAGTAAACAATGAGGAATTTAAAATGAACAACGAGAAATGGATAATGAACAATGAACAAGGATCAATGATGAATAAACAATGAACGATGAATAATGAATATTTAACAATAAAGAGGGATCAATGAATAATGCATAATAAACGATGAACAACAAACAAGGATCAATGATCAATGAACAATAAACTATGAACAATGAATGACGAACAATTACCAAGCATCAATTATAAAGGAACAATAAACGATGAACAATGAAACAAGATCAATAATCAATGATTAATGAACAAAAAACGATGAATGATGAACAATGAACAAGGATAAATGATCAATAAACAAGGATCAATGAACAATGAACGAAGAACAATGAACAAGGATCACTGATCATGGAACAATGAACGATGAATGATGAACAATGAACAAGGATCAATGATCAATGATCAATGATCAATGAACAATGAACAATGAATGATCAATAATAAACAAGGATCAATTATCAAGGAACAATGAACAATGAATAATGAACAAGTACCTATGATCAATTATCCATGAAGAATAAACAATGAATGAAGAACAATGAACAAAGATAAATGATCAATAAACGATGACCAATAAACAACGAACGATGATCAATGATGAATCACCAAAGAACAATGAATGATGAACAATAAACAAGGAACAATTATCAATGAACATTGAAAGATGAATAATGAATAAGGATCAATGATCTATGATCAATGAACAATGCACGATGAATGATGAACAATGAATAAAGATCAAATGAACGAATATCAATGATGAATAAATAATGAACAATAAATAATGAACAATAAACATTGATTAATGATCAATCAACAATGAACGATAAACAATGACCTATGAATGATGAATAATGAGTAAAAAACAATAAACACTGATCAATGATCAATGAACAGTGAACGATGAATAATGAACAATGAACAATGACCAACGCATGATGAACAATGAACAAGGATCAATGATCATTGAATGATGAAGAATAAACAAGGATCAATAAACAATGACCATTAAATGTTAAAGAATGAAAAAGGATCAATCATCAATGAAGAATAAACGTTGAACAATGAACAATGAACACTTAATGATGAACAATTAACAAGGATCAATGATCAATGAACAATGAATGATGAACAATGAACAATAAACAAGGATTAAAGGTTAATGAACAATGAACGATGTACAATAAACAATGAACAATCAACAATCAACAATCAACAATCAACAATCAACAATCAACAATGAACAATGAGTAATGGATAATGAACAACGAACAAGGATGAATGATGAATAGACAATAATCGATGAACAATTAATATTGAACAACAAACAAGGATCAATGATTAATGAATAATAAACGATGAACAACAAACAAGGATCAACGATCAAGGAACAAAAACAATGAACAATGAATGACGAACAATTAACAAGGATGAATTATCAAGGAACAACGAATGAAGAACAATAAGCGATGAACAACGAATGATGAACAATTACCAAGCATCAATTATAATAGAACAATAAACGATGAACAATGAACAAGGATCAATGATCAATGATCAATGAAAAAAGAACGATGAATGATGAACAATGAACAAGGATAAATGATCATTGAACGATGATCAATGAACAATGAATGAAGAACAATGAACAAGGATTAATGATCAATAAACGATGACCAATGAACAACGAACAATGATCAATGATGAATCACCAATAAACAATGAATGATGAACAATACACAAGGATCAATTATCAATGAACATTGAAAGATGAGTAATGAATAAGGATCAATGATCTATGATCAATGAACAATGCAAGATGAAAGATGTACAATTAATAAAGATCAATAATGAATGAACTAATATCAATGATGAATAAACAATGAACAATGAATAATGAAGAATGACCAAGGATCAATTATCATTAAACAATGAACGATGAACAAAAAATAATGAATAATAAACATTGATCAATGATCAATGAACAATGAACGATGTACAATGAACAATGAACAATGACCTATGAATGATGAACAATGAGTAAAAACAATGACCGATGATCAATGATCAATGAACAGTGAACAGTGAACGATGAATAATGAAAAACGAACAATGACTAACGAATGATGAACAATGAACAAGGATCAATGATCAATAAATGATGAAGAATGAAGAAGGATCGATGAATAATGACCACTGAATGATAAAGAATGAAAAACGATCAATCATCAATGAATGATAAACGATGAACAATGTACAATGAACACTTAATGATGAACAATGAACAAGGATCAATGATCAATGAACAATGAATGATGAATAATGAACAATCAACAATAAACAAGGATTAAAGATTAATGAACAATGAACGATGAACAATGAACAATGAACCATGAACAATAAACAATGAAGAATCAACAATGAACAATGCGTAATGGATAATGAAAATTGAATAAGGATGAATGATGAGTAAACAATAATCGATGAACAATTAATATTGAACAACAAACAAGGATCAATGATTAATGAATAATGAACGATGAACAACAAACAAGGATCAACGATCAATGAACAAAAACGATGAACAATGAATGACGAACAATTAACAAGGATGAATTATAAAGGAACAATGATCGAAGAACAATGAACAAAGATCAATGATCAAGGAACAATGAACGATAAATGATGAACAATGAACAAGGATCAATGATCAATGATCAATGAACAATGAACAATGAATAATAATCAACGATCAATTATCAACGATAAATGAACGATCAACAATGAACAAGGATCAATTATCAATTATCAATGAACAAGGATCAATTATCAATGAACGATGATTAGTGATGAATAAACAATCAACAATGAATAATTAATAATGAACAAGGTTTATTAATCAATAAACAATGAACGATGAATAATGAATAATGAACAATTATCTATCTTCAATGAACAACGAACGATGAATAATAAATGATGAACAATTACCTATGAATAATGAACAATGAGAAATGAACAATGAACAATGATCAATGATCAATTAATAATGAACGATGAATAATGAACAATGAACAATGACCAATGAATGATAAACAATGAACAAGTATAAATGATCAATGAATGACGAATGAACAAGGATCAATGATGAATTAACAGTGAATGAGAAAGAATGAACAAGGATAAATCATCAATGAATAATAAACAAAGAACAATGAGCATTGAACACTTAACGATTAACAATGAACAAGGATCAATGATAAATGAACAATGAAGGATAAACAATGATTAATGATCAATGAACAATGAACGATGAACAATGAATAATGAACAATGAAAAGTTAACAATGAAGAATTTATTATGAACAATGAGAAATGGATAATGAACAATGAACAAGGATCAATGATCAATAAACAATGAACGATGAATAATGAATATTTAACAATAAACAAGGATCAATGATTAAGGAATAACAAACGATGAACAACAAACAACAATCAATGATCAATGAACAATAATGCTGGCTCTTAATGTTTTGATGATGACTTCACTTTTAAAGTAAACAAACATATTTTAGAGATTGTTTTGTAGGTATATATCCGATTTTGTTGAAATCGTTGACAAAGCCTATGACTTGGTTCGTGGAAGTTGTACGTGTCTTAAAATATTCAAGACGTTAGATAAGTGTTTAGGAAGTTAAAAGTTGACAGAGGGTCTACTGTTCCTAAGATGAATAATCTAACAGAAGTTGAAGCTGGAGACAGTACGCTATTCCTACGTAGCAGGTCTGGAGAAAAACCTCGACTGGAAAATTGCAGTTATTTTATTTTTCTGTTTTAGTTGATGTAAACGGTTAAATCTTAAATTAGTTGCTTAAATTAATTAGTAAGTTAATTGGCTAAACCATTTTTAGGTTATCTAAAAATAGCCTAAGACTTTTTCTTCTTAAGATTAAGATCTCTTATTTTTTAGGATCTTGTATTTTTAACTCCTATGCTATTTTTAGCTTAAGGAAACTAATTTTCTCTCTGAGCAAATGACAGCCGGTCATTTATTTTTTTGGCAATTCCACTATCCTTTTGTTTTGAGAACGTGGATGAAAGTGGGAGGTATGTCTAAGGTATCTGCTGTCTGTTCCCACTATAAATAGGAGGATCTTTGCTCAAACCGATATCCATCCAAGAGTGTCCATTAAAGGGAGATCATTTAAGAAAAATATTTTCTGTTTTTAAATGCTAATTAATTTATTAAATTTTTCTTAAGTAATTATCTTAATTTTTAATCTCTTGAGAATTGGACTTGTAAGGGTTATTGAGTGATTTGTTGTAATTAGACTCATGAGAAGTCTAAGGGAATAGAGAAGAGAAACGTGAGAAGAGAAAGAGAAGGAGAAAATAGAGAAAGAGAATTAGGCCTAGAGTAGAGAAGCTTCAAGTGAAGCAAACTGTTTTATGTAATTGTATTTGATTGCCTAAAACATAGTGAGAATTTTGAAATCCCGGGGGGGTCGTGGTTTTCCTTCTTATTAGGCCAAGAAGGTTTCCACGTAAAATCTTTGTCTACTTTTTATCTTTTGCTTTTTAAGTTTAAGCTTTATTTTGATTGTTAAAATTCCTCAAATTAGAAGAAAACGAAGTAAAGCTAGATACACAACAATTCACCCCCCTTCTTGTTGCATTCGACCATTTTCGTGTATTTCAACAATTGGTATCAGAGCCCTGTTCCTCATTTAATCAGGAAAGCCTGAGAGCAGTATCCTGTTCCCTGGCAAGATGTTGAAGATGAACGAACGCATGGAAGAAGGGTACTCTACGCAAAGGCCACCCATGTTCGATGGGAAATTCTATACCTACAGGAAAAATAGGATGAAAATTTTTATTAAGGTCGAAATTTACCAAGTATGGAGAGTAATTGAAATAGGAGATTTCGAAGTGATGACCATCAACTCCAACAATGAATCAATTCCAAAACCAATCACTGAATATGAAAAGGAAGACTTTCAAAAGATGGATATGAACGCTCTTGTGATCAAGCTGCTTCACTGTGGTCTCGGGCCAAATGAACATAATCGTATCATGGTTTGTAAAACGGCAAAGCAGATTTGGGACCTGCTGGAAGTTACCCATGAAGGTACCAGTGAAGTGAAGTGATCCGAGATTGACCTCCTAATGTCCAAATATGAAAGGTTTGTTATGGAACCTAAGGAAAACATTCAAGAGATGTTTACCAGGTTGACCAACATTACAAACGAACTTGTCTCTCTTGGCAAGATTATTCCAGTTGATGAACAAGTCAGGAAAATACTGAGAAGTCTTCCACAAGATGAGCGCTGGAGAGCTAAGGTCACAGCCATCCAGGAGTCCAAAGATTTCACTAAGTTCAATTTGGAAGAGCTGGTTGGTTCACTCATGACACATGAATTACATTTGGGAACAACTGACATTTCCCGAAATAAAGGACTGGCTCTGGCAGCGGATGATAGTGAAGAATCAGAAGCTGGTGAAGAGGAAGCTGCTATGTTGGCACGTAAATTCAAAAAATTCTTCAGGAACAGCAGATATTGAAACCAAAGAAATAATAAGGAAAGAGGAACTGCCAACTTGAAGACAAATTTTGAATGCCACAAATGTGGAAGTACTGATCACTTCATCAAGGATTGCCCTCTATGGAAGAATGAGAAGGGCAAAGGGAAGACAAGGGAAGCTGGAAGAATGCCAAAGAAGGGAAACTTCAGAACAGATTTTCGTAAAGCAATGATCGCAGCTTGGGGTGACACTGAAAGCGAAGCTGAAACTGAAGTTCTAGTAGAGGAAGAAACTGCAAATCTGTGTCTCATGGCATCTCATGAAGAGACTAGGGAAAGAGAGGTAATGTCTTCTAGTCCTTCTCCCAAATATCTATTCAGTATAAGTAAGGATAAATTAATTAATTTATTTTTGGAAACACAAGAGAAGTTGGATGAAAAAACAGCTAAGTGTCTCCAAATTGAGAAAGACCTTAAGTTAAGTAAAGATCACTTCTCATACTTAAATACTTTTAGGATCGATGTGCAAAGTAGATTTTTTGATTTGTTAGATAAGAATGTTATTTTAAAAGAGCAATTGGAGAAAATAAAGCAGGAATTCATCATTCTTAACATTGAAAAGAATCAAAACAAATTGCTAGAATTAAAATGGGTTGAAAATGATAAATCCACTCATGTGTTTAGCACGGAATTTCAAGAAATGAAATTAAAATTAGAATCATGTGAAAGGGAAAATAAGTATCTAGAAGATCAACTTGATTTAAAAGGAAAAGGGAAAATCAATGAAGTTCCCAAATGGATTCTAAATGCTAAAACAAAGAGTAAAGAAGGTCTAGGTTATGTTAAAAATAATAAAAAGAAAAAGGTCTATGTTGATCTCCCTAATAGTAAAATCTGTTCCTTTTGTGGCAAAACTGGACACCTGAAAAATCAATGTGTAAAAATGGAACAGCATATCAAAGCCAATAAAAATTATGTCGAACGCATATGGATTAAGAAATGTGATTCATGTATTATCAACAGGGAACCCAAGGATGACTGGGTTGCTAAACCTAACTCTTAATTTGCTGTGCAGGTTCAAGTGAGGGGGAACAACTCATGGTATCTCGACAGTGGGTGTTCTAAGCACATGACGGGTGACAAATCTAAATTTCTCTCACTTGAAGCATATGATGGGGGAACTGTAACCTTCGGTGATAATATGAAGGGTGAGATAATCGCCAAAGGAAAGGTTGGAAGGTCAAGTTCCCATGCCATTGACAATGTATTTTTAGTCGAGAATTTAAAATACAATTTTTTAAGTATTTCTCAATTTTGTGACAAAGGTAACTCTGTTAAGTTCACTTCTGAACAATGCATAATTTCTAGGAACAACACAAGAGACCCTGTGACAAAGGGAACACCTATGTTGTGGACCTGGACACTGTTCCAAAAACACGTCTAACGTGTTTAAGCGTTATAGAAGAAGACCCACTACTTTGGCACAAGCGTCTAGGTCATGCTAGCTATTCATTGATTAACACTTTAAGATCAAAAGACCTAGTAAGAGGATTACCAGCAATAAAATTTCTCAAAAATGAAATTTGTGATCCTTGTGCTAAAGGAAAACAAGTGCGGTCATCCTTTAAATCAAAGTATCTGGTGACTACCTCTAGACCATTAGAATTAATTCATATGGATCTATGAGAACACAAAGCCGTAGTGGCAAAAGATATGTGTTTGTCATAGTTGATGACTATAGTAGATTTACTTGGACCCTATTTTTAGTAAGCAAAGATGAAGCTTTTGATGAGTTTGTTTCTTTTGCTAACAAAATACAAAAATCTACCAATAATCTAATTGTTCACATAAGATCAGATCATGGCAAAGAATTTGAAAATTCAAACTTTATGAATTATTGTAATGAACATGGTATAAATCACAATTTTTCCGCTCCTAGAACACCGCAACAAAATGGAGTGGTAGAGAGGAAAAATAGAACCCTAGAAGAAATGGCTAGGACTATCTTGATTGCTAGTGGTCTACCTAGAAATTTTTTGGCCGAGGCCGTCAATACTGCATGCTATACTTTGAATCGTGTATTAATATGACCAATCACTTCTAAAACACCCTATGAATTGCTTAAAGGTGTTAAACCAAATATTTCCTATTTTCGTGTGTTTGGATGCAAATGTTTTGTTCATGTAAATGGAAAACGAAATATAGGTAAATTTGATGAAAGAAGTGATGAAGCAATATTTCTCGGTTATTCATCACATAGCAAAGCTTACAGAGTTTATAATAACAGAACAATGTGCGTGGAGGAATCTATTCACATAATTTATGACGAAACTAACTTTTCAACAAGTGAACAGGAAATAAACAATGTCAAAATAGGTCTTGCAAATTTAGAAGATGATAAAGAAATAAAGGTGCAAGATCAAGGAACAGCAGGTGAACAGCTAATACAAGAAGACGAAGAAGAAACTAACCAAGTCCAGGAACTGCCAGCACAACTGGACCAGCAAACTGTTCCCAATTCAGCTGTTCCCGTAAATGAGCAAAATGATCCAGTAGCTGAACAAAAATCCAATCAAGCTGTTGAGCCAGAACATGCTACTGTTCCCTCAAGAGAATTTGTGCCCAAACCTTGGAAATATCAAAGTTATCATTCTCTTGATCTGATTATAAGTGATATGAATAAGGGAACACAAACCAGATCCCAACTGAGAAACTTTAGTGCACATTTTGCGTTCCTATCATCACTTGAACCCAAAAATCATGAAGAAGATCTAAAGGATTCCGAATGGATAGTAGCCATGCAAGATGAATTAAATGAATTTGAAAGAAATAAGGTATGGCACTTGGAACCCAAACCAAAACACAAGAAGGTAATTGGTTTGAAATGGGTATTTCGGAATAAGCTAGATGAGCATGGAATAATTGTAAGAAACAAAGCAAGACTCGTGGTCAAAGGGTATAATCAACAAGAAGGTATTGATTACACCGAGACATTTGCTCCGGTAGCAAGGTTAGAGGCTATTAGAATTTTAATTTCTTTTGCTGCATTTATGAACTTTAACTTATATCAAATGGATGTGAAATGTGCTTTCTTAAATGGTTTTCTTGATGAAGAAGTTTTTGTTGAACAACCCCCCAGGTTTTGAGAATACCTCTTGTCCTGATCATGTCTACAAGCTTGACAAAGCTTTATATGGCTTGAAGCAAGCTCCTAGGCAATGGTATGAAAGACTATCAAAGTTTTTGATTCAAAATAACTTTGTAAGAGGAAAAATTGACAAAACCTTATTCTTTAAGAATAAAGGTTATGATATTTTAGTTGTTCAAATTTATGTTGATGATATTATTTTTGGTGCGACCAATGATTTGTTATGTAAAGAATTTGCCAACCTTATGGGCACAGAATTTGAAATGAGCATGATAGGAGAATTAAATTTCTTCCTTGGTTTGCAAATTAAACAAACTGAAAATGGTATTTTTATTCATCAACAAAAATACATAAAAGTACTTCTTAACAAGTATGGGCTAAACAACGTTAAAACCAACCATACACCCATGGCTATAAATGTTAGAATAGATGAAGACCTAAAAGGAACTAACGTAGATCAAACAATGTATCGAGGCATGATAGGTTCCTTATTATATCTAACTGCAAGTAGACCCGATATTTCATTTAGTGTTGGTTTATGTGCTAGATTTTAGTCCAACCCCAAAGAATGACATCTCACAGCAGTAAAACGGATTTTAAGATATCTGAAGGGAACAGATGACTTGTCCCTATTTTATCCTAAAAGTGATGTTTATGATTTAAAAGGCTTTAGTGATACAGATTATGCAGGTGATCTAGTTAATAGAAAAAGCACGTCAGGTATGGTACAATTTCTTGGCTCATGTTTAGTTTCATGGAGTTCCAAGAAACATAACACGGTTGCATTATCCACAGCCGAAGCTGAATACGTAGCAGCAGCAGCTTGCTGTTCCCAAATGCTTTGGATAAAATAGCAACTAAGAGATTTTGGTATTAAAATTGAATGCATTCCTATTTATTGTGATAATACCAGTGCCATATGTATATCTAAAGATCCAGTGCATCACTCACGAGCTAAACATATACATATTAGACATCATTTTCTTAAGGATAATGTAGAAAACAAAAATATTGTATTAAAACATGTTAATACAAATGAACAAGTTGCAGATATTCTGACCAAACCACTTCCAAGGGAACAATATGAAAAGATGAGGTTGGAACTTGGTATGATCAAACTCCACTAAAGTTGGTTGAAATTCCCAATGAAGCATCATGAGAATGAAAAAGGTCAGGAATCAACCTCAATATCTTGATTGAGAATTAATTATTGAATGGATCAGGTAAACACTTAATAAAGTTTGTACTATGAATGTCTTCTCGTTTGTATGTTGTTAAGTTGATCAGACCAAAGCAGTATGTTTGTTATTCTCTTCAAATAATATTTTATAATATCATAATTCATTCTTTTTATAATTTAATATTTCATAATTGTGTTCTTCATTTTTTATAAATAGTCAACATAAATCAATAAAAATATGGGAAACGGTTTTTATTTCTTCAAAATCCTTCCAAATCACAAGTAATGATGAAGGCATTGATGAGATGGGACTTAAGGTAACCGTCATTTCAAAACCTTCAAAAGCAGTCACCGTACATCATAACACGCATACATCTTCCTCTTCCTCAAGAAACCGTTCTCCTTCTTTTCTCTCAACCTTTTCAAAAGTTCAAAATGAAAACCCCAAGATCTTCAAAATCAGGCAAGAAAACCCCTAAATCCCGTACACATACCCAGCCACAACCTCTAAAAGTGGTTCATCCTCCACCATTACTGGATGCTGCACCACCTACAACCACAGAAACCACAAAAGAATCACCCAAACATACTACTGAACCTACCAGTACCAAACGCAAGATTTCAAGTGGTTCATCCTCTAAAGTAGTCAAACGTTCGAAGCATAGTGACCCTAATAGTGCTGAAGAAATCTCAAAAGAAATGTCTGTTGGTTTCGGACTCGACAAATACTGGTATGATTCTACCCATTTTCCTCAACTGCATGACATTTTGCAACATCAAGAATGGGAAGTTTTCATGTCAAATTTTAGTTGTAATTCCATTTTTCCAAATCTTGTACGAGAATTTATTTCAAATTTCTCAAATGATTGTGGGATGTGTTCTAGTACCGTCAAGAACATCAAAATAGAATTTAATAGTGCATTGCTGGTGGAATGGTTTAATGTTCCTAATGTTGGGTTTGATACTTACTACGTTGGTTCAAAAATAGTACTTTCTAGGATAAATGAAAAAACGGTTTTAAAATTTTTAGGGATTGAGCAAAGAAAAGGGAAAATAAGCCATAACATTTTGAATCCTCTGCATAAATTACTGTACAATATTGTACGAAGATTTATTTTGCCAAGAAACTCCAAAAGGAGTGAAGTAAGTTTACGTGATGCTACATTGATTTACTGCATCACATAAAGATAAATTTTCCATCTTTGATGATATCTCATTTATCTGATTGTATTAAGAAGAAAAATTTTGTTGGTTATGGAGAATTGCTGACCTATATTTTCAAAAAATTTGATGTCCTTTTGGAAGGGTTGGAGTTCCCAATGGGACCCAACATGAAGATAGGTGCAAAGTGTTTACAAAATTTGCACTTAAAATTAACTGATGAAGGGATGTTAATACATTATGTAGAGGAGGAAGTTGAAGTTGGTTCTGAAGAAGAAGGAATTGTAAGAGATGAGGAAAAATTGAGGGAGGAAGAACAGGAAGAAAAAAAGGAAAAGGGCAAGGACCTGTTCCCAATGATAATATTGAAAAAGAAGAAAAGGGGGAACAGGATGGAGAAGCTAGTAAGGGGGAAGCAAAAAGGGAAGGAGTAGATGCTTATCACAATCTCTGTAATGATTCAAGTGATGAAGAGACTGTGATAGCATTGAGGAGAAAGGCAAAATCTGTTCAGAGGAAGAGTAGGAGGTTAGCCTCGAAACGTAAGGCTACAATGGTTGATGATACCACATTTGAGACCATGCCTGAATCTACATCCAATAAACCTCCCTCTCCCAAACCAACCACATCATCACCACATCACAATCCATCACCAACTCAATCACCTATTCACTTTACACCACCACCATCTCAGTCTTCACCAGGTAATGGTTGTGTTAACCCTGATTCTGTTCCTATAGCTTCTTCAAACCTCATTATCTCCAAGCTCCTTGACCTACAGTCTCAATTCACTACTTTTCAAGACGAAGTTCGAGTCTCACTTGCTTCGATTGTTGATCAGCTTAACCAGATCGAAAGCCGTCTTGGTGCCAAGCTGGACACAGTGGAAGTACAGACTGAGTTCATCGATGAAGAAGAGACTGCTCCCTGATTCCTCTTCCCATGTTTTTTAAATGATTTGTTGGCTGTAACACTAATCAAACAATTTTACTTTTCTTTGTACCATCTGTGGTACAAGTTTGTATTCGAACAACTGCTACATTTCTTTCTTTTGTTTTTATTTTCTGGTCTGTGATGACTAACACTATGCAGATTTGATTGCTTTTTATGGTGCTTACCTTTATTATTGTTTCTTGCTTTCATCACTGACAAATCTATATGGTTTGTGCTGAGGTTTGATAACCCTAATTTCTTTTTGAGTGATGCCAAAAGGGGGAAGATTATGCACAAACTTAAGAGGAGCTATGAATACACAGTACATATCTTGATTAATTTATATTGCTTTTTATGGAAGTTAATGTGCTGTGTTTATGATATTGCTTTTTATGGTAATTAATGTGCTGTGTTTATGATATTGCTTTTTATGGAAGTTAATGTGCTGTGTTTATGATAGCTTAGAATCTGATCATCTGTGTTGATATTAAGTTCTTATGGATATTTTGATTAATTGTTTTGATTAATTGTTTTAAAGTTGTTTCTCTGTTTCTCTTGAAAATACTTAATAAATTTTGTTTTAGTCTATTTTATATTATTTTGTTTTAGTTTAATTATTTTTGAAATTTTTAAAACATATTTGATATTATGTTTTTATAGAGTAAGTTGGTTCATGATATGCTTGGTAAATTATATTTACTAAGTTAAGAAGAGTTGTTTTAATCTCTAACATGCTCTTCAACATTTGTTTTACTCTAGTTTACTTAAGTTTGTTTATAAAGTTTGTCATCATCAAAAAGGGGGAATTTGTTGGCTCTTATAGTTTTGATGATGACTTCACTTTTAAAGTAAACAACCATATTTTAGAGATTGTTTTGTAGGTATATATCCGATTTTGTTGAAATCGTTGATAAAGCCTATGACTTGGTTAGTGGAAGTGGTACGTGTCTTAAAATATTCAAGAAGTTAGATATGTGTTTAGGAAGTTAAAAGTTGACAGACGGTCTACTATTCCTAAAATGAATAATCTAACAAAAGTTGAAGCTGGAGACAGTACGCTGTTCCTACGTAGCAGGTCTGGAGAAAAACATCGACTGGAAAATTGTAGTTATTTTATTATTCTGGTTTTAGTTGATGTAAACGGTTAAATCTTAAATTAATTGCTTAAATTAATTAGTAAGTTAATTGGCTAAACCATTTTTAGGTTATCTAAAAATAGCCTAAGACTTTTTCTTCTTAAGATTAAGATCTCTTATTTTTTAGGATCTTGTGTTTTTAACTCCTATGCTATTTTTAGCTTACGGAAACTGATTTTCTCTCTGAGCAAATGACAGCCGGTCATTTATTTTTTTGGGCAATTCCACTATCCTTTTGTTTTGAGAACGTGGATGATAGTGGGAGGTGTGTCTAAGGTAACTGGTGTCTGTTCCCACTATAAATAGGAGGATCTTTGCTCAAACCGATATCCATCCAAGAGTGTCCATTAAAGGGAGAACATTTAAGAAAAATATTTTCTGTTTTTAAATGCCAATTAATTTATTATATTTTTTTTAAGTAATTATCTTAATTTTTAATCTCTTGAGAATTGGCCTTGTAAGGGTTATTGAGTGATTTGTTGTAATTAGACTCATGAGAAGTCTAAGGGAATAGAGAAGAGAAACATGAGAAGAGAAAGAGAAGGAGAAAGTAGAGAAAGAGAATTAGGCCTAGAGTAGAGAAGCTTCAAGTGAAGCAAACTGTTTTATGTAATTGTATTTGATTGCCTAAAACATAGTGAGAATTTTGAAATCCCGGGGGGGTCGTGGTTTTCCTTCTTATTAGGCCAAAAAGGTTTCCACGTAAAATCTTTGTCTACTTTTTATCTTTTGCTTTTTAAGTTTAAGCTTTATTTTCATTGTTAAAATTCCGCAAATTAGAAGAAAACGAAGTAAAGCTAGAACAAGGATCAATGAACAATGACCACTGAATGAAAAAGAATGAAAAAGGATCAATCATCAATGAATAATAAACGTTGAACAATGAACAATGAACACTGAATAATGAACAATGAACAAGGATCAACGATCAATAAAGAATGAATGATGAATAATGAACAATAAACAAGGATTAAAAATTAATGAACAATGAACGATGAACAATGAACAATGAACAATGAACAATGAACAATAAACAATGAAGAATAAACAAAGAACAATGACTAATGGATAATGAACAATGAAGAAGGATGAATGATCAATAAATAATAATCGATGAACAATTAATATTGAACAACAAACAAGGATCAATGATTAATGAATAATGAACGATAATAAACAAGGATTAACGATCAATGAACAATAAATGATGAACAATGAATGATGAACATTTAACAAGGATGAATTATCAAGGGACAATGAAAAAGGATCAATTATCAAGGAACAATGAACGATGAATGATGAACAACGGACAAGGATCAATGATCAATGATTAATGAACAATGAACAATGAATAATAATCAAGGATCAATTATCAACGATAAATGAACGATCAACCATCAACAAGTGTTGGCCTCTTAAGGTTTTGATGATGACTTCATTTTTAAATAAACAAACATATTTTTAGAGATTGTTTTGTAGGTATATATCCGATTTAGTTTGAATCGTTGATGAAGCCTATGACTTGGTTCGTGGAAGATGTACATGTCTTAATATGTCCAAGATGTTAGATAAGTGTTATAATGTTCTAAGTAGATGTACAGTCTACTGTTCCTAAAATAAACATTCTGACTGAAGTTGAAGCTGGAGACAGTACGCTGTTCCTACGTAGCAGGTCTGGAGAATAACATGGACTGGAAAATTGCGAATTAATTATTTTCTGTTTTTAAGTTGATGTAATGGTTTAGAATTAATTTAATTGCTTAAATTAATTAGTAAGTTAATTGGCTAATCTATTTTTAGGTTTTCTAAAAATAGCCCAAGACTTTTTCTTAATTAGATTTAGATCTCCTATTTTTTAGGATCTTATGTTTTTAATTCCTATGCTATTTTTAGCATTAAAGAAACTGATTTTTCTTTAAGCAAATAACAGCCGGACACTTTCATAATTCCACCACCTTTTGTTTTGAGAACGTGGGGGTAGTGGGAGGTATGTCTGAGGAAACTGCTGGTTGTTCCCACTATAAATAGAAGGGACTTTGCTCGAACCAAAATTAATCCAAGAGAATAAAAGAGTGTTCATTAAAGGGAGATCATCTTAAGAAAAATATTTTCAGTTTTCCAATGCCAATTAATTTATTATATTTTTCTTAAGTAATTATTTTAATTTTTATCCTCTTGAGAATTGGCCTTGTAAGGGTTAATGAATGTTTTGTTGTAATTAGACTTGTGGGAAGTCTAAGGGAATAGAGAAGAGAAACGTGAGAAGAGAAAGAGAAGGAGAAAGTAGAGAAAGAGAATTAGGCCTAGAGTAGAGAAGCTTCAAGTGAAGCAAACATTGTTTTGTGTAATTATAATTGATTGCCTAAACATAGTGAGAATTTTGAAATCCCGGGGGGTCGTGGTTTTTCTTTCTTATTAGGCCAAGAAGGTTTCCACGTAAAATCTTTGTCTCCTTTTTATTTCTTGCTTCTTAAGCTTAAGTTTTATTTTGTTTATTAAAATTCCGCAAGTTAGAGCAAAAACGTAGTACAACTCAATACAAAACAATTCACCCCCCCTCTTGTTGCATTTAATCATCTCTTCATATTCCAACAATTGGTATCAGAGCCCTGTTACACATTTTATCAGGAAACCCTGAGAGCAGTATCCTGTTCACACAGAGATGTTGAAGATGAACGAGCGCATGGAAGAGGGGTACTCCACACAAAGGCCACCCATGTTTGATGGGAAATTCTATACTTACTGGAAAAATAGAATGGAAATCTTCATAATGGCCGAAAACTATCAAGTTTGGAGAGTTATTGAAGTTGGAGACTTTGAGGTGACGACCATCAACTCCAATAACGAAGCTATTCTAAAACCAATCACTGAATATGAAAAAGAAGATTTTCAAAAGATGGAGATGAACGCTCTTGCTATCAAATTGCTTCACTGTGGTCTTGGACCCAATGAACACAATCGTATTATGGGTTGCAAAACTGCTAAGCAAATTTGGGACCTGCTGGAAGTTACCCATGAAGGTACTAGTGAAGTGAAGCGATCCAAGATTGACCTCCTAATGTCCAAATATGAAAGGTTCGTTATGGAACCTAAGGAAAACATCCAAGAGATGTTTACCAAGTTCACAAACATTACTAACGAACTAGTCTCTCTTGGTAAGATTATTCCCGTTGATGAACAAGTTAGGAAAATACTGAGAAGTCTTCCACAAGATGAACGCTGGAGAGCTAAGGTCACAGCCATCCAGGAGTCCAAAGATTTCACCAAGTTTAATTTGGAAGAGCTGGCTGGTTCACTCATGACACACGAACTGCATTTGGGAACAGCTGACAGTTCTCGAAACAAAGGACTGGCTCTGGCAGCAGATGATAGTGAAGAATCAGAAGCTGGGGAAGAGGAAGCTGCTATGTTGGCACGTAAATTCAAAAAATTCTTCAGAAACAGCAGATATGGAAATCAAAGGAATAATAAAGAAAAAGGAACTGCTAACATGAAGAAAAATTTTGAATGCCACAAATGTAAAAGTACTGACCACTTCATCAAAGATTGCCCTCTATGGAAGAATGAGAAGGGCAAGGGAAAGACAAGAGAAGCTGAAAGGATGCCTAAACAAGGAAACTTCAGAACTGATTTTCAAAAAGCTATGATCGCAGCTTGGGGTGATACTGAAAGCGATGCTAAAACTGAAGCGCCAATAGAGGAAGAAACCGCAAATCTGTGTCTCATGGCATCTCATGAAGAGTCTAAGGAAAAAGAGGTAATGTCTTCTAGTCCATCTCCCAAACAACTGTCTAATTAAATAAAGAATAAATTAATCAAATTGCTGTTAGAGACACAAGAAAAGTTGAATGAAAAAACTGCTAAGTGTCTCCAAATTGAGAAAGACCTTAAGCTAAGTAAAGATCACTTCTCATACTTAAATACTTTTAGGATCGATGTGCAAAGTAGATTTTTTGATTTGTTAGATAAGAATATCATTTTAAAAGAACAATTGGAGAAATTAACGCAGGATTTCATTATTCTTAACATTGAATTAAATCAAAACAAATTGCTAGGATTAAAATTGGTTGAAAATGATAAAACCACTCATGTGTTTAGCACGGAATTTCAAGAAATAAAATTAAAATTAGAATCATATGAAAAAGAAAATAAGTTTCTAAAAGATCAAATTAACTTAAGAGGAAAAGGGAAAATCAATGAAATTCCCAAATGGATTCTAAATGCTAAAACCAAGAGTAAAGAAGGTCTAGGTTATGTTAAGAATGAAAAAAGGAAAAAGGTCTATGTAGATCTCCCTAGTAGTAAAATCTGTTCCTTTTGTGGTAAAAATGGACACCTAAAATATCAATGTGTAAAAAGGGAACAGCACACTAAAGCAAATGAAACTTATGTCGAATGAATATGGATTGAGAAACATGATTCAAATTTAATCGACAGGGAACCCAAGGATGACTGGGTTCCTAAAACTAACCATTAGTTTGCTTTACAGGCTCAAGTGAGGGGGAACAACTCATGGTATCTCGACAGTGGGTGTTCCAAGCACATGACGGGTGATAAATCAAGATTTCTCTCACTTGAAGCGTATGATGGGGGAACTGTAACCTTCGGTGATAATATGAAGGGTGAAATAATCGCCAAAGGAAAAGTTGGAAGATCAAGCTCCCATGCCATTGACAATGTATTTTTAGTCGAGAATCTAAAACACAATCTTTTAAGTATTTCTCAATTTTGTGACAAAGGTAACTCTGTTAAGTTTACTTCTGAACGATGTATAATTTCTAGGAACAACACAGGAGACCCTGTACTAGAGGGAATCAGAAAAGGGAACACCTATGTGGTGGACCTGGACACTGTTCCCAAATACAGTCTAACGTGTTTAAGCGTTATAGAAGAAGACCCACTTCTTTGGCACAAGCGTCTAGGTCATGCTAGCTATTCATTGATTAACACCTTATGATCAAAAGACCTAGTAAGAGGATTACCAGAAATAAAATTCCTCAAAAGTGAAATTTGTGATCCTTGTGCTAAAAGAAAACAAGTGCGGTCATCCTTTAAATCAAAGTTTCTGGTGACTACCTCTAGGCCATTAGAATTAATTCATATGGATCTATGTGGACCTGTGAGAACACGAAGCCGCAGTGGCAAAAGATATGTGTTTGTCATAGTTGATGACTATAATAGATTTACCTGGACTATATTTTTAGCAAGCAAAGATGAAGCTTTTGATGAGTTTGTTTCTTTTGCTAACAAAACTCAAAAATCTACCAACAATCTAATTGTTCACATAAGATCAGATCATGGCAAAGAATTTGAAATCTCAAACTTTATGAATTATTGTAATGAACATGGTATAAATCATAATTTTTCCGCTCCTAGAACACCACAACAAAATGGAGTGGTGGAAAGGAAAAATAGAACCCTAGAAGAAATGGCTAGAACTATGTTGATTGCTAGTGGTCTACCTAGAAATTTTTGGGCCAAAGCCGTTAATACTGCATGCTATATTTTGAATCGTGTGTTAATAAGACCAATCACTTCTAAGACACCCTATGAATTGCTCAAAGGTATCAAACCCAATATTTCCTATTTTCGTGTGTTTGGATGCAAATGTTTTGTTCATGTGAATGGAAAACGAAATATAGGTAAATTTGATGAAAGAAGTGATGAAGCAGTATTTCTTGGTTATTCATCACATAGCAAAGCTTACAGACTTTACAATAAGATAACAACGTGCGTAGAGGAATCTATTCACATAATTTTTGATGAAACTAACTTTTCAACAAGTGAACAGGAAACAAATAATATTAAAATAGGTCTTGCAAATTTAGAAGATGATGAAGATATGAAGGTGCAAGATCTAGGAGCAGCAGGTGAACAGTCAATACAAGAAGAGGCAGGAGAAACTGACCAAATCCAGGAACTGCCAGCACAACAGGACCAGCGGACTGTTCCCAATCCAGTTGTTCCCGCAGATGACCAAGATGATCCAGTAGCTGAACAAAATGCAAATCAAAATGCTGAATCAGAACATGCTACAGTTCCCTCCAGAGAATTTGTGCCTAAACCTTGGAAATACCAAAGTTATCATCCTCTTGATCTGATTATAAGTGATATGAATAAGGGAACACAAACCAGATCTCAACTGAGAAACTTTTGTGCACACTTTGCGTTCCTATCATCACGTGAACCCAAAAATCACGAAGAAGCTCTAAAGGATTCCTAATGGATAGTAGCCATGCAAGATGAATTAAATGAATTTGAAAGAAATAAAGTGTGGCACTTAGAATCCAAACCAAAAGGCAAGAAGGTAATTGGTTTGAAATAGGTATTTCGGAATAAGCTAGATGAGCATGGAATAATTGTAAGAAACAAGGCAAGACTCATGGTCAAAGGGTACAATCAACAAGAAGGTATTGATTACACTGAGACATTTGCACCGGTAGCAAGGTTAGAGGCTATTAGAATTTTAATTTCTTTTGTTGCTTTTATGAACTTTAAGCTATATCAAATGGATGTGAAATGTGGTTTCTTAAATGGATTTCTTGATGAAGAAGTGTTTGTTGAACAACCTCCAGGTTTTGAGAATACCTCCTGTCCTGATCATGTCTATAAGCTTGATAAAGCTCTATATGGCTTAAAGCAAGCTCCTAGGCAATGGTATGAAAGACTGTCAAAGTTTTTGATATAAAATAACTTTATTAGAGGAAAAATCGGCAAAACCTTGTTCTTTAAGAATAAAGGTTCTCATATTTTGGTTGTTCAAATTTATGTTGATGATATTATTTTTGGTGCTACTAATGATTTATTATGTAAGGAATTTGCTAACCTAATGGGCACAGAATTTGAAATGAGCATGATGGGAGAACTAAATTTCTTCCTTGGTTTACAAATTAAACAAACTGAAAATGGTATTTTTATTCATCAACAAAAATACATAACAGAACTTCTTAAGAAGTATGGGCTAAACAACGCTAAAACCAACCATACACCCATGGCTACAAATGTTAGATTAGATGAAAATCTAAAAGGAACTAACGTAGATCAAACAATGTATCGAGGCATGATAGGTTCCTTATTATATCTAACTGCAAGTAGACCCGATATTTCATTTAGTGTTGGTTTATGTGCTAGATTTCAATCAAATCCTAAAAAATCACATCTCACGGCAGTCAAACGAATTTTAAGATATTTGAAGGAAACAGACGACTTGTCCTTATTTTATCCTAAAAGTGATGTTTATGATTTAAAAGGTTTTAGTGATGCAGATTATGCAGGTGATCTAGTTAATAGAAAAAGCACGTCAGGTATGGTACAATTTCTTGGCTCTTGTTTAGTTTCATGGAGTTTTAAGAAACAAAACACGGTTGCATTATCCACAGCCGAAGCTGAATACGTGGCAGCAGCAGCTTGCTGTTCCCAAATGCTTTGGATAAAACAACAACTAAGAGATTTTGGTATTAAATTTGAATGTGTTCCTATTTATTGTGATAATACCAGTGCCATATGTATATCTAAAGATCCAGTGCATCACTCACGAGCTAAACACATACATATTAGACATCATTTTCTTAAGGATAATGTAGAAAACAAAAGTATTATATTAAAGCATGTTAATACTAATGAACAAGTTGCAGACATTCTGACCAAACCACTTCCAAGAGAACAATATGAAAAGATGAGATTGAAACTTGGTATGATCAAGCTCCACTAAAGTTGGTTGCATAAAATTTCCAATGAAGCATCATGAAAAAGAGGGTCAGGAATCAACCTCAAAATTTTGATTGAAAAACAATTATTGCATGGATCAGGTAAACACGTAATGAAGTTTGTACTATGAATATTTTCTTGTTTGCATGTTGTTAGTTTGATCAGACCACAGCAATATGTCCATTATTTTCTTTATAATTTTTTTTATTTCATAATTCATCATTTTTCTATTTTGCTGTCATATTTTATTTTAATATTCATATTTCATAATTTATTCATATTTCACATTTTTTTTGTACGGCCAACTTAAATTAAAAATAATGGGAAACGGTTTTCAATCCCATCTCTTCTAAATCTTTCCATATCAAACGCTATGATTAAAGCATTAAAGGGATTGTACTTAAGGGAACCGTAATTTCATCACTTTATTAAACCCTTCTCTTACTTCACACTTCACACGCCTTCTCAATTCCTCTACAAGAAACCGTCCTCCTTCCTATCTCTCAATCTATTCAACACTTCAAAATGAAAACCCCAAGTTCCTCAAAGAAACCCCCTAAATCCCGTAAATAATCACAGCCAAAACCTCTGAGAGTGGTTCATCCTCCACCATTACTGGATGCTGCACCACTCACCACCAAAGAAACCACAAATACATCACCCAAACAATCTACTGAACCTACTGGTACAAAACGCAAGATCTCATCACCAAAAGGTGGATCATCTTCCAAAGTAGTCAAACGTTCGAAGCTTTCTGATCCTAATAGTGCTGAAGAAGTTGCAAAAGAAATGTCTGTAGGATTTGGGTTAGACAAGTACTGGTATGATTCTACTTATTTTCCTAAATTGCATGACATTTTACAAAATCAAGAATGGGAGGTTTTGATGACAAATTTTAGTTGCAATTCCATTTTCCCAAATCTTATGAGAGAATTAATTTTAAATTTCTCAAATGATTGTGGGACGTGTTCTAGTAGTGTCAAGAACATCAAAATAGAATTTAACAGTGCATTGTTGGGGGAATGGTTTAGTGTTCCTAATGTTGGTTTTGATACATATTACGTTGGTACAAAAATAGTTTTTTCTGGAATTAATGAAAAGATAATTTTTAAATTTTTGGGGGTTGAACAAAAGAAAGGGAAGATCATTCATAATATTCTTTCTCCATTGCATAAATTACTGTATAATATTGCACGTAGATTTATTTTGCCCCGAAACTCTAAAAGGAGTGAAGTAAGTTTACGTGATGCAACCTTAATTTATTGCATGGATAATCACATAAAGATAAATTTTCCGTCATTGATGATATCGGATTTGTCTGATTGTATTGAGAAGAAAAATTTTTTTGGTTATGGGGGGCTGTTGACTTGGATTTTCAGAAAGTTTGGTGTTCCATTGGAAGGGTTGGAGTTCCCAATGGGACCCAACATGAAAATAGGTGCGAAATGTTTGCAAAATTTGCGCCTCAAGTTAAATGATGAAGGGATGTTAATACATGAATCAGAGGAGGTTGTTGAAGTAGAATCTGATGAGGAAGAGATTGAAAAAGAAGAAGAAAAATTGAGGGAGAGAGATCAGGAAGAAAAAGAGGAAAAGGAGCAAGAGCCTGTTCCCACTGACCATATTGAAACAGAAGAAAAAGGGGAATAGGATGGAGAAGCTAGCAAGGGGGAAGCAGAACAGGAGGGAGCCTTAGGAGAAGAGGCTCATCACAATCTCTGTGATGATACAAGTGATGAAGAGATTGTGATAGCTTTGAGGAAAAAGGCTAAATTCATTAAGAGGAAGAGTAGGAGGTTAGCTTCAAAACGCAAGACTACAACGATTGATGATGCTACATTTGACACCATGCCTGAACCTATATCAAGTGAACCTCCCTCTCCCAAGCCAACCACATCATCACCACATCACAATCCATCACCACCTCCATCACCAATATAGTCTACACCACCACCTTTTCAGTCACACACATCACCTGATGTAGGTTGTACTAACTATGATTCTGTTCCTGCAGCTTCTTTAGACTCTGTCCTCTCTAAGCTAAATGACCTCCAGTCTCACTTCCTTGCATTTCAAGACGAAACTCGTGTCTCTCTTGCTTCAATTGTTGATCAGCTTAACCAGATGGAGAGCCTTCTTGGTGCCAAGTTGGACACAGTAGAAGTACAGACTGAGTTCGTTGATGAAGAAGAGACTGCTCCCTGATCCCTCTTCCCATATGTTTTTATGATTTGTTGGCTGTAATATTAATCAAACATCTTCACTTTTTAGTCTTTGTACCATCTGAGGTACAAAGTTGTATTGTTGAACAACTGCTACTATTTTCTTTGTTTTGATTTCTGGTCTGTGAACACTAACAATATGCAGATTTGATTACTTTTTATGGTGCATCCTTTTATTATTGTTTCTTGCTTTCAACACTGACAAATCTATATGGTTTGTGCTGAGGTTTGATCCCTCCCAATTCTTTTTGATTGATGACAAATGGGGGAAGATTATGCACAAACTTAAGAAGAGCAGTGAATACACAGTAACATATCTTGGTTGATTTATATTGTTTCTTATTGATGATAATGTGTTGTGTTTAAGTTTTCTTATAGATGATAATGTGCTAAGTTTATGCTAGCTTAATGATTATCTGTGTTTTCAAGTTGATGGATATTTACTTGTTTTTGTAAAATTGTTTTCAAGTTGTTTTTGGTTGAAAATACTTAATAATCTATGTTAGTTTTATTATGTTAGTTTAATTATGTCAGTTTAATTAATTTCAGTTTATTTCATTTAAGTTTAATAATTTGTTTTCATTTAATTTATTTCATTTGGTTGAAATTTTTTTTTTTTGATATTATGGAGTAAATTGTTTTATTGTGAATGCTTGGTAAATTATATTGTAACGAGTTGATTTGCTAAGTTATTTAGAGTTGCTTTAATCTCCAGTATGCTCTAAGAATTTTGTTTTACTCTATTTTACTTAAGTTTGTTTATAAAGTTTGTCCTCATCAAAAAGGGGGAATTTGTTGGCCTCTTAAGGTTTCGGTGATGACTTCACTTTTAAATAAACAAACATGTTTTTAGAGATTGTTTTGTAGGTATATATCCGATTTAGTTTGAATCGTTGATGAAGCCTATGACTTGGTTCGTGGAAGATGTACATGTCTTAATATGTCCAAGATGTTAGATAAGTGTTATAATGTTCTAAGTAGATGTACAGTCTACTGTTCCTAAAATAAACATTCTGACTGAAGTTGAAGCTGGAGACAGTACGCTGTTCCTACATAGCAGGTCTGGAGAATAACATCGAATGGAAAATTGTGAATTAATTATTTTCTGTTTTTTAAGTTGATGTAACGGTTTAGAATTAATGTAATTGCTTAAATTAATTAGTAAGTTAATTGGCTAATCTATTTTTAGGTTTTCTAAAAATAGCCCAAGACTTTTTCTTAATTAGATTTAGATCTCTTATTTTTTAGGTTCTTATGTTTTTAATTCCTATGCTGTTTTTAGCATTAAGGAAACTGATTTTTCTTTAAGCAAATAACAGCCGAACACTTTCATAATTCCACCACCTTTTGTTTTGAGAACGTGGGGGTAGTGGGAGGTATGTCTGAGGAAACTGCTGGCTGTTCCCACTATAAATAGAAGGAACTTTGCTCGAACCAAAATTAATCCAAGAGAATAAAAGAGTGTTCATTAAAGGGAGATCATCTTAAGAAAAATATTTTCAGTTTGCCATTTGGCAAATTAATTTATTATATTTTTCTTAAGTAATTATTTTAATTTTTATCCTCTTGAGAATTGGCCTTGTAAGGGTTAATGAATGTTTTGTTGTAATTAGACTTGTGGGAAGTCTAAGGGAATAGAGAAGAGAAACGTGAGAAGAGAAAGAGAAGGAGAAAGTAGAGAAAGAGAATTAGGCCTAGAGTAGAGAAGCTTCAAGTGAAGCAAACATTGTTTTGTGTAATTATAATTGATTGCCTAAACATAGTGAGAATTTTGAAATCCCGGGGGGTCGTGGTTTTTCTTTCTTATTAGGCCAAGAAGGTTTCCACGTAAAATCTTTGTCTCCTTTTTATTTCTTGCTTCTTAAGCTTAAGTTTTATTTTGTTTATTAAAATTCCGCAAGTTAGAGCAAAAACGTAGCACAACTCAATACACAACAATTCACCCCCCCCTCTTGTTGCATTTGATCATCTCTTCATATTCCAACAACAAGGATCAATTATCAATTATTAATGAACAAGGATCAATTATCAATGAACGATGATTAGTGATGCATAAACAATCAACAATGAATGATTAATAATGAACAAGGTTTATTAATCAATGAACAATGAACGATGAATAATGAATAATGAAAATTGATCTATCATCAATGAACAACAAACGATCACTAGTAGAAAAAACGTATTTGCTGCTCATCATTTGCTGCGGTTTTTGTATATACGCAGCAATAAATAGGAAAAAGATTTGAAAAAAAAAAACAACTAATTGCGGCGGTTGGCTACGGCCCGCAGCAAATAACCTGATTAAATGCTGCGGTTATCTTTGGGACCGCAGCAAATAAGCCAAAATAACCGTTCAAATTCAACAAAATTAAAAAACAAAGCATTTATTGCTACGGTTGGCTATTGACCGCAGCAAATAACCGTTGTAATATTGTATACAACACGGTTCTTCATCACAGCCCGCCATTTTTTTCACAAAACTCGACTATATACACAACGTTTCCTCTTCTCAAACCCATTGAAAAACCGTTCGTGCATTTGCTTGTTCTATTGTGTTCATCTTCATTTTCATTCACAAACCCAGAAATCAAACTATTGTTCACAAACCGTTGTTCATTCAAAACCGTTGATCTACTGTGTTCATTCAAAAACCGTTGTTCACAAACGTTTGCTTGCTGTTTCGTGCATTTGCTTGTTCATCTGCGTGTGTGTGCATTATTCAAAACCGTTTGAAACCAAAGGCATTTGCTCGTTCATCTTCAAAACTCACGAATTAAGGTATTATTTCTCTTTTTTATATGATTGTTATCATCTTCAGAACTTATGTCGATTGTTCATCTTCTTTATTCGTTTATTCACTGATTTATTTTTTGAAGTTTTTCTAATTTTGCTGTTGTTGTGACCTTTTAATTGTTATTCAACCAAAATTTTGTTGGCTGTCGCTGCTTGCTTCTGTCTTGCTTCATGGTGAATCAGGTTTATTGTAGTACATGATGATAGATACTACTTACTAGATTGACTATGGCATGTATTGTGATTTGGTTATAGTTGTGTTAGAGAACTACCCACATGTGATCATCGTAGAATTAAAATTGTGATTTAACATTTCGTAAAGGTGCAAAGTCATGAATTTGATTACCTTATAATTAAAGTATGACAGAAATGCTTGTAATTAATACACAATGTTCCTTATGTGATTCACAAAGAATCAACAATTCAAACTATATACTTCTATATTAATGTTTATTAATATGATTAAAAGGAAAAAGATTAAGCAACTATGGCTTGTCTTATCTAAACTACAATAATGTTTCATCATTTCAATATTTATTTATGTTTCTTGATTTTTTTAGCAATATGTAATATGTAATTGTATAATTCAAAAAATGTGCTCTTATACTTATATCAAATGTCGTTTTATATAATTGAAGGTGTTTTTTTTTCACTTGAGTTTCACATTATAGCTACATAAAGAGTATAAACAAACTTAGGAGTATTAAAGCTAATTTAGTGTTAGTTATTTTACCGTGTATTGAATAGATTGTATTATTTTAAGATATTTCTATTTTCTATTCAAATTTACTCTATTTATTCTCTTTATTATTTATATTTTGAATGTTATATTTCTAAGGTTATACAATGTTAATTATTCAAAGTATATATTTTTAGGAATGTGGTTTGTTGTTTATTATTTATATTGTGGTTTGTGGTTTGTGAATTAATTATTTGCATATTTAGTAAATATGTTTGTTATAAATAAGTATATATGTTTAAAAGTTGTGTATTAATTTTTTTTTAATTAATTAATCACACTAATTAGGATGACAAACGATCGTTCTTGGATGTATGGAAGCATTGAATCGTCGGAATTTATTGATGGCGTATTAGAATTTTGTAGTATTGCAGTTGAACATCAAGTTAGGACGGGGGGAGTTGGTTTTTATTGCCCATGTGTCATTTGCGGCAATGTATCAAAGGTAGATAGTGTTGATATCCTTAGGGAGCACATACTTCGACGTGGGTTTAGGCCTCAATATCATGTTTGGGTTTGGCATGCTGAGGAGGGAGTTTACAAAGAGAAAAGTGTTGTTGAGGACGTCAATAATGTGGCCGATGTCAATGAGGATGTAGTAGATCATGTTGATGGGTGTGAGACAGATGAAGAGAATGTCGATGAGGATGTGGATCGTGTTGATAAGATGATGGAGGGAGTCGAGGATGAGTTAGGAAAACGTCCTCATGTTTTTGACTTGTTCACAGAGGTTCTCAAAAGCCTTTGTACCCTGGATGTACAAAGTTCACCAAACTAACAGCAGTGTTGACAATTTTCAACATTAAGTCAAAGTTCAATTGGTGTGACGCTAGTTTCACAATGTTATTAGAAGCGTTAGGTGAGATGCTTCCTGAGGGAAATGAACTTCCAAACTCGACATATTATGCCAAAAAACTCAGGTGTCCTTTCGGCTTAGACTACCAGAAGATTCATGCGTGTCCGAATGATTGTGTGTTGTATCGGAATGAAAACGAGAACTTAGAAGAGTGTCCTAGGTGTGGGTTATCGCGCGACAAGCGTAAAGGGGCTCGGGATGCTAAAGGGCCCCCGGCTAAGGTATTGTGGTATCTTCCAATAATACCTAGATTCAAGCGCTTGTTTTCTATAAAGAAAGATGCGTTAAATTGGAGGTGGCATGCAGATAGGGTGAAGAAAGGTCACTTGCTCACACATCCATCTGATTCTCCGGAGTGGAAGAGTATTGATAGGTTGCATAAGACTTTTGGGGATGAGATTCGTAATTTAAGGCTCGCACTGTGTACGGATGGAATGAACCCATTCGGCAATCCTAGTTCTCAACATAGTACTTGGCCGGTACTTTTAGTGATCTATAATTTGCCACCTTGGTTGTGTATGAAGCGTAAGTACATAATGCTTTCGCTTCTTATCTCGGGTCCTAAACAACCTGGCAATGACATAGATGTGTATCTTGCACTTCTCGTTGAGGATTTGAGAAAGATGTGGGATGAAGGAGTTTCAGTGTTTGATGCATATGCTAATGAGGAGTTCACCTTGCGTGCAATGCTTTTATGCACCGTTAATGATTTTTCGGCATATGGCAACTTATCGGGGTATAAGAACAAAGGGAAGAAAGCATGCCCAATATGTATCGATGACATGGAATCCACGTGGATTCCTAAGTGCAAACACGTATTCATTCACCATCGAAAGTTCCTCCCACGAGACCACCAATATCGTAAGAAGAAGAAGTTGTTCAACGGGGAGGTTGAGGACCGTGTAGCTCGTCGACCGTTGACCGGTTATGAGGTTTATGAACAGGTTAAAGGAGTTGAGACTGTATTTGGTAAAACGAGGAAAGTGCAAGGGGGTGAAGACCGATTATGGAAAAAAGAATCAATCTTTTG
Source organism: Amaranthus tricolor (assembly GCF_026212465.1). Lineage (NCBI taxonomy): Eukaryota > Viridiplantae > Streptophyta > Magnoliopsida > Caryophyllales > Amaranthaceae > Amaranthus > Amaranthus tricolor. The sequence goes on from NC_080049.1 coordinate 13,736,938, forward strand.
GAAGCTTCCAAGTAAGACAAAAGATGTTAGGGCCGTGCGAGATTGGTTTGAATGTAAGGGTCTTCGTTCGGAGTTGTGGGCACATGTTAAGGTGAGTAAGAAAAGAAATAGAGCTGATGAAGTTGGTGGCAGTAAGAAGAAGATGAGTAATGACAAAGTTTATTTGCATCCAGCTTGCTACACATTGTCCAAAGCAGAGAAGCGGACATTTTGTGAGTGTTTGTATGGCATTAAGGTTCCGTCTGGGTACTCATCCAACATGAAGAGATTTGTGAGCCTAAATGGTGAGCTGAAGTTGGGAAACATGAAATCTCACGATTGCCATGTAATGATGCAAGTGTTCTTACCAATTACAATCCGTGGAATACTGCCCAAACATTTGAGATATGCTATTACCGAGCTATGTTCGTTCTTCAACACTATTTGTAGTAAAGTTCTTGATCCCTTTAAACTTGATGCACTTCAACTCGACGTGATTGTAACATTATGCAAGTTTGAGATGTATTTTCCACCTTCTTTCTTTGACATAATGGTTCATCTTATTGTCCATCTTGTTCGTGAGATCAAGCTTTTGGGTCCAGTTTTTTTAAGGTGGTGTTATCCTTTTGAAAGACACATGGGTGTTTTACAAAACAAGGTGACGAATCCAGCACAACCCGAGGGGAGTATGATTCAAGGCACTGTGAGCGATGAGATTAGTAACTTTATAGCCGAGTATTTGGCCATGGCAAAGCCTATTGGACTTCCCACCTCTAGACATGAAGGAAGGCTTGAGGGAAAAGGAACAATTGGCTCCAAATCGGTCACACCTCCTCGAGAACGCCTTCTACAAGCACACTTGTATGTGTTGCATCATATTCCGAAAGTTCATCCTTTTTTGAGTTACCATTTTGATATATTTTGCGCAAAACATCCTTCTAAAGGGGATAGGGCATTGATGCAGTTGCATAACAAGATGTTTATTAATTAGTTTCATAATCGAGTAATATGCGAAGAACTCAAGGGTGTATCCGAAATTGTTAAGTGGTTAGCTTTTGGTCCTCGTGATGATGTCAACAAATATGAGGGTTACGATGTCAATGGCTTCACATTTTGGACTGAGGGTCAAGACAAGATGTCATCGTATCTACAGAATAGTGGGGTTTCTATTTTGGCGTCATCTACATTTTACGCGAGTGCGAAGAATCAAGCGCCGGTTGATGCTAAATTGGTATACTACGGGCGGGTACATGAAATATGGGAGCTTAACTACTCTACTTTCAATATTGGTCTTTTCAAATGTAAGTGGGTAGATAATAATCGACGATGCATTAAAAATGACGACCCTTGTGGATTCACTCTTGTAGACTTAGCTCGTTTGCGTGATAGTGAGGAGCCATTCATACTAGCTACACAAGCCCAGTAAGTATTCTAAATTGTCGACCCGTCTGATAAAAAATGGTCTATTGTTGTACCGGGAAAAAGAAGTATCTTTGGTTTAGGTGATGTTGAGGATGAGGAAGAATATGATGCTTTTGAAAACTCCCCTCCCTTTATCTATCCAAAATCAGTGGATCAAGATGATGTAGATGATGTAGATGTTGGTTATATGCGTGTAGATCACACGGAAGGAATACATTTGAATTAAGTGATTCAATAGGTATGAATTTAAAGCTTTTTAAAGTTTTTTTGGCACTTGGTTTGTTTTGCATGAAACATTGCACATAACACTATTATTTATATATTATTGTGTTGAACGTATTCGAATTGTTTGTCATATTCTTAATATTACTTAGCTTATGTTCTAATATATTTCTATTCATACTCTTTCAGGTACTGATATACAATGCATCTATTCAGAGACAAAATTGTCCCCGAGTTTGAGACCTCGGATAATGAGCATCGTAGTTATGACAGCGAAGAAGACCAAATTGTGAGATACGAGCGTATGGCTGAAAACGCTCCACCGATTGACAATGGTTTTGAAACTGAAGACGCCCCACTAATGGATGCTCTCACCACTACCAGTAAGAAAAGAAAAGGGCGAGGTCCTACAAAAAACCTAAAAGTCACAGAACCCATGCATTTGGAATACAATGCATTGGGTCAACCCTACGAAAAATGGCGTAGGCAATATGGAAAACAAGTTGGTCTATCTATCCGCAAGTTTTCCATATTGCACGCATGGAACGAGGTTCCAGAGGGTTTGAAGAACTCTCTATGGCATGATACTGTGGTAAGCAACTTTACTATTTTTACTCATTTATTTTCATTTTATATTATAGTTTACCAAAAGAACAACTCCCATAGAAGTTCTAAGTATTTCATATTATATTATAGTTTACCAATTTGAATTTACTTCTTTTGATTCAGTCATTAAACTAATACATGACATTCGATTTCTATTGATTAATTAGGAAAAGCGTGCTAAATCTTCTGATTCTGCAAGCAAAAGGAAGTTTTACCATCGCTTAGACCAGAAAACGTACGATGAGGTCCGAAAAGAGTAGGTGGATGCGGGTTTATACCCCAATCAAATTTCATCCACGCCCTCATCTACGACTACCTCCGCATCCGTGAATACTCTTGCTGGAGATCGGGTGCGTGATTGGTATTGCGGGCTTCATTCCCGAGATGCAAGTGGTAAATTTACCAATAATGATCCGGGAACGAAGAAGGTTGCTGATGCTGTGGTGAGTTTTGAAATTATTAAGTATATTCTTCATTTGTTTTGTATTCTTTGGCTTTGATGTACTTATACTAATTGCTATATATGTCACTTTTTATTTGAACAGATGGGCTGGAAGGAAAAAGAAGCTACGGGGGAGTTCACCCTAAGAGGCAATGTTGACGCATTGCATATGGTCTTAGGGAAAGACCACAGTGGGCGGGTAGTCGGAAAAGGAGGCGTCCGCGTGGGGTTACAAAAGGCATTCGACAAAGAGTGTGTTGCTACTCAATCCCGAACGGCACTGCAGGAAGAAGCAGCAACCCTCCGAGCGGAGATTACGAAGGACGTTCTCGCCAAGCTGGCCGCCGTGTTTCAGAAGATAGGAGCACCCATTGTGGACTTGGCGAACCTGATTGTCGAGGATCAGGAAAGTCAACATGGGGATCCTAACGCTTTAGTCGAGCCAACACTCAAGCCCATTACCCCTGTAGCACCCCAGCTCATTATTAATACCCCAGAAGGGGAAAACACCACACTAGAGAACATAAACTTCGTTACTCAAAATCCGGAGCCAACTCCGGAGCCAGTGCTATAGGTACATAATTTTTAAATATATAAGCACTTATTAATTTAAATTGCAACGCGTAATTAATATTTTATTATGATGCTTATTATATTAAACGACACAATTTTCAGGAGGCGACTCCTTGCTCTCTTTTGCTGCCTAAGTTAGGTGTTGCTAGTGATGGCGACTTAACTGAGGTTGCATATGGTGTGGCCCAGCCAAATAAAGAGGGCCAAACAGTGCATTCATTGCCTGTTACAAGTGGCCACATCAGTATGGCCGTGGAGACTATTGTAAAGGGGTTTGAAGATTTCTCACTCCCAATTCCAATGCCAGCATGGAGCCTTGAGAAACTTTCAGACGCCCTAGGTAGTTTCGTCACATGGCCATATGCTTGGGTTCGATTCACTAACATGGTAAGAATCATTTGTACCTTATTTTTTTTTATTTTTTTAATTGCATGCTCACACTAATTTAATTGTATAATTTGAAATAGCAAAAAAAACGATGCCAAGCACTCCAATTTTGACTGATGAGGTGCTAAAAGATCTCTCACAAGATTGCAAATGGCTGCATTATTGTGCATCTCGCATAAGTGAGGAGGACCCAATCATTTTGACCCTACTGAAGGAGCAATATTGCTTTTTAGAGAGCCCGTTTGTAATTATTGGTCCTAGTGACATCAGGCAATTTTTGAGAGGAGAGATACTGAATGTAGCTTTTTTCCATGTCTACATTAGGTGATGTTTATTACCTTACAAGTTAGGAATTGTTGTTTAATTGTTTTAATGACCGAACTACTAACAAAATTCTCTTATTTGTGAGTTTAGTGCGGCTTACGAGGAGCTAAATTCTTGCGAACCTCCAATATTGGGAAGAGTAAGTTTTATTATTGAAATTGAACTTATCTTTTGATTTTTAAAGTCACATAATCTCTAATTTGTTGATTTTAAATTTGTGTTTGTATTTTGCATTGGATACTTGATCCAAGATCGAGTGTTCATGAGCCCGTTGCTTTAATTCTTGAGAAACTCGGGTTTAATTCCTTTTTTCGCAAACTAGAATTTGTCACATGCTTAGTGTGGGATAACAAATAAATGGTACAAAAAAGCAAGGGTGGCATCAATATGCAATGTTGGTCCAGAATATTAATTTTTATTTTTATTTTTGAGTTTTCGGGGCTGATTTTCATTAGTATAAGGGGGGATGAACTTAGTTTCTAGAAATCAGCAAGTTCATTGTATTTGCTAGAGGAATTTTGATACATGAACTCTAATTAATTCATGAATTTGTTGACCAACAAAGGGGGATGTATTGACTGAAATAGGGGATGTATTTGAAAGCTTCTAGAATCTTGTATTCACCCTATATAAAGGAATGTATTGTAATCAAAAAAATTCAGATTTTGTTTCAGAATATAAACCTTGAGTTTTATGCATTGCTTTTTCTTCTTGTGTTTGTCCAAAGAAATAGTAATTTCAATTATCACTTTGAGTTTGTCTTGAGTGTTAATTCTTAGGGGAGATTGAGTGTGTCTTGTCTCTAGGCTAAAACCCCAAATCATTGAGTTTGTTCTTGTGATTTGGCTCTTATCAATATTCTTCTACTATTCTTTCTTATCTACTCTTTTAAATCAGAAATTTATAAATCTAAGTGTGTTCTTCCTAATCACACTTACATCATTTGGTATCAGAGCTTTTGGTGGATCGAAAGGGTGTTATAAAAAAAAAACAAAAAAAAAAGGGCGTAAATGGAGATCTTGCTGATATGTTACGTATCATAACAAAAAAATTGGAGTAATTGGAGAGAAAAAATGAAGAAATAGATGCGAAAAAAGAACGACAAAATATCCAAATGAATGCTACAGGTGAGTTGTTGAAAACATCTAATAAAGTCAATGAGATCGAGGAAGGAGATGGTAGTGGTGTAGGAAATTCTCGTGCATTTGATGAAGATAGAGGATTGATAATCGATCTCCCGGAGTTTGATGGGGGTCATGATAGCGAATCATTCCTTGATTGGCTAAGACAAATAGAAACTGTGTTTGAATTCAAGGGGTATGATGATAGAAAGAAATTTAAGCTTGCTGTGCTTAAATTTACAAAAGTTGCTGCCTTATGGTATGACAATTTTAAGGCAAATAGGAGAAGAGCCGGAAAAGAAAAAGTCGATTCATGGGAAAAATTAAAAAAAAGGATGAAAGATAAGTGGGTGAGCAAAGAATATGAGCAAGAGCAGTATTTTAAATTAACACATCTTTCACAAGATGATGGCATGAGTGTGGAAGATTATCTAAAAGAATTTGAAAAGTTTTGCTTAATATGTGATTTGCAAGAGAAGGAAGCTTTTAAAATTGCTCGATTTGTGAAGGGATTGTCAAAGACAATCAGTAGAAAAGTTGAAGTCACTCACTACACTTCTTTTAGTGATGTGTGCAAATTGGCTTTGAAATTTGAAAATCAAGCCAAGGTTGAAAAGGAAAAAGAAAGGCCGAGAGTGCCTTATAAAAACACTTCAAAATATACTCCATCATACTCAAAAGAGAGTACCTTTCAAAGTAAAGTAACCCCTTCTGGTCCGAAATATGAGGCAAAGAAAGAAAATGTTGTGGTTACTCCTAGTGAATTTGCTACAAGGAGGAAATGTTTTAAGTGTCATGGAAGAGGACACATTGCTAGTGAATGCCCTAGCAAAGCTGTGCTGACCGCTACTCAGTGTGCTATCATGGATGAAGAAGAACAAAGGTACAACTTTGTGGTTGAGGAAGTGGTGGATTCGGAGGATGAATTTGATGAAGAAATACAACCGGAAGACGAATTTAAGATGATGGTTGTGAGAAAAGTGTTTTTTAGTGAACCACAATCTGATTTGAGGCTAAGGAATAATTTGTTTCTTACTAGATGCAAGATTTGTGAGAAGACTTGCAATGTGATTGTTGATAGTGGTGCTTAAACTGATGTAATTTCATCAGAGGCTGTGAATAAGTTAAAGTTGATTACTAGAGATCATAAAGAACCTTACAAGCTGAATTGTTTGAATGATAGCACTGGCATAAAGGTGAAGAAACAAGCTCTAGTCTCTTATTCTATAGGAGGCTTTGAAGATGAAAGGTGGTGTGATGTGCTACCGATGGATGCTTGTCATTTGTTGCTAGGAAGACCGTGGCAGTTTGATCACAACTTGAAGCACAAAGGTAAGAGTAATGAATATCTTGTAACCATTAGGGATGGTAGAAAAGTTAAATTAATTCCCTTACCCCCTAAAGTTGCAAAAAAAGAAAAGAAAAAAAGTAACTATCTTGTAACTTGTAATGAATTTGAGAAAATAGTGGAAGAGCATGGTGGAGGGTATGCTTTGGTAGTAAGGGCCAAAGATACCAAGTGTACTTCTTATGATAACTCGTCATCCCTAAAAGAGTTATTAGAAGAGTACAAAGATGTGTTCCCCGATGACTTGCCCAAAGGCCTTGCTCCAATTAGAGGCATTGAGCACGCCATTGACTTAATTCCTGGAGCACCTTTGCCAAATAAAGCTGCTTATAGATGCAACCCACAGGAAAGTAAGGAGTTAGAGAGTCAGGTGAATGAGTTGATTGAAAGGGGTTATGTGAGAGAAAGTCTTAGTCCTTGTGCCGTTCCTGCTCTGTTGGTGCCCAAAAAAGATGGGACTTGGAGAATGTGTGTAGATAGTCGGTCCATTAATAACATTACCATCAAATACCGTTTTCCAATGCCTAGGTTGCAAGACATGTTGGATGAGTTGAGTGGAGCCTTAGTCTTTTCCAAAATAAACTTAAGAAGTGGTTATCATCAGATGAGAATAAGGGGAGGGGATGAATGGAAAACAGCGTTCAAAACAAAACAGGGGTTGTATGAGTGGTTAGTGATGCCTTTTGGGCTTTGCAATGCTCCCAGTTCTTTTATGAGATTGATGAATGAAGTTCTCCGTCCTTTTATCAATGATTTTGTTGTTGTTTACTTGGATGATATCTTGGTGAATAGTAAAAACAATGAAGATCATATGTTACATTTGAGGAAGTTGTTTGAAAAATTAAGAGAAGTGAAGTTGTATGGGAAGCTTGAGAAATGTGTATTCATGAATCCTAGTGTGGTGTTTTTAGGATACATTGTGACTGGAGAAGGAGTACGAGTTGATCCAGAAAAGATAGAGGTAGTGAAGTCTTGGTTGGCTCCGACCAATGTGCATGAGGTTAGGAATTTTCATGGGCTTGCTTTATTCTATAGGCGGTTCATTAAAAACTTCTCGACTATTATGGCTCCCATCACTGAGTTAACTAAAAAAGGAGAGTTTGAGTGGGGAGAAAGTGCTCAAAATGCTTTTGAAAAGATGAAAAACATGCTTTGTACTGCTCCAATACTTGTGCTTTCATATTTTAACAAGGTATTTGAGGTGGAGTGTGATACAAGTGGGGTTGGAATAGGGGCTGTCCTTATACAAGACAAAAGGCCTGTGAGTTACTTTAGTGAGAAATTAAATGGAGCTAAGATGAACTACTCTACTTACGACCGTGAGTTCTATGCCATAGTTAGAGCTCTTGATCATTGGTCCCATTACTTAAGGCCAAAACCATTTATTCTTCATTCAGATCATGAGGCTTTAAAGTTCATACATGGGCAACAAAATTTGAACAAGAGGCATGCAAAATGGGTAGAGTTTCTTCAATCGTTTTCCTTTAGTTCCAAGTATAAAGATGGGAAGAGTAATGTTGTGGCCGATGCTTTATCGCGTCGCAGTTACTTACTTTCTATGGTGGATGCAAAAATTCTGGGTTTTGAACAACTCAAAGAGTGTTATAAAGATGATCCTGATTTTGCTGGTGAATTTGAAAAACAAACAAAAGATTATGTTGAGCAAGATGGTTATCTTTTCAAGGGAAACAAGTTATGTGTGCCAAAGGGTGGTGTTAGAGAATTATTGGTGAGAGAAGCTCATAGTGGAGGTTTAGCTGGACACTTTGGGGTACAAAAAACACTTGACATTCTGGGTGAGCATTTCTATTGGCCAAGAATGATCAAAGATGTTTCTTTAGTGGTGGAGAGATGTGCAACATGTCAGAAGGCAAAAGAGCATTTCACAAAAGGGTTGTATACTCCTTTACCAGTTCCTGATGTTCCTTGGGAAAGTGTTAGCATGGATTTTATTGTTGGGCTGCCTGGAACTCAAAGGGGTAGAGATAGAATTATGGTAGTGGTAGATAGATTTTCTAAAATGGCTCATTTTGTAGCTTGTAATAAAACTGATGATGCTATAAAAGTGGCTGAATTGTACGTCAAGGAAATCGTCAAACTTCATGGCATTCCGCGGAGTATAGTTTCAGATAGGGACTCCAAGTTTTTAAGTCACTTTTGGAGGACCCTATGGAAGTTTGTTGGTACCAAGTTGTTATTTAGCACCTCTCATCATCCCCAAACTGATGGGCAAACCGAGGTGACAAATAGAACTTTGGGTGCTTTGTTACGTGGTCTTGTGAGCAAAACGCAGAAAGATTGGGATGTGAAACTAGCCCATGCGGAGTTTGCTTACAATAGGGCTCATTCTTTGACTACTTCTCATTCTCCTTTTGAAGTAGTTTATGGAGTGAATCCATTTGTACCCATTGATTTGATTCCTTTGGTAAGGGGCGATATGGTTGAAAGGGATGCTAAAAAGAGGGTGGAAACATTTCAAAAAACCTGTGAGCAAGTGAAGAAAAAAATCGAGGAGATGAATAAAAAATACCAAGAGAGAGCCAATAAAAAAAGAAAACAACCCATATTTTACCCTGGGGATTTGGTGTGGTTACATTTAAGAAAGGAGAGATTTCCCAAACTTCGAAAAAATAAACTTATGCCAAGATCCGATGGTCCATTCAAAATTCTTGAAAGGGTAAATGATAGCGCATATAAAATTGAACTTCCTGATTAGTTGATGGGTGTAAGTGCTACTTTCAATGTGGGGGATTTGTCACCATACTTGGATGATTCAAGTTTGAGGACAAACTCTTCAAAAGAAGGAGGAAATGATCCAAGATCGAGTGTTCATGAGCCCGTTGCTTTAATTCTTGAGAAACTCGGGTTTAATTCTTTTTTTCGCAAACCAGAATTTGTCACATGCTTAGTATGGGATAACAAATAAATGGTACAAAAAAGCAAGGGTGGCATCAATATGCAATGTTGGTCTAGAATATTAATTTTTATTTTTATTTTTTAGTTTTTGGGGCTGATTTTCATTAGTATAAGGGGGGATGAACTTAGTTTCTAGAAATCAGCAAGTTCATTGTATTTGCTAGAGGAATTTTGATACATGAACTCTAATTAATTCATGAATTTGTTGACCAACAAAGGGGGATGTATTGACTGAAATAAGGGATGTATTTGAAAGCTTCTAGAATCTTGTATTCACCCTATATAAAGGAACGTATTGTAATCAAAAAAATTCAGATTTTGTTTCAGAATATAAACCTTGACTTTTATGCATTGCTTTATCTTATTGTGTTTGTCCAAAGAAATAGTAATTTCAATTATCACTTTGAGTTTTTCTTGAGTGTTAATTCCTAGGGGAGATTGAGTGTGTCTTGTCTCTAGCCTAAAACCCCAAATCATTGAGTTTGTTCTTGTGATTTGGCTCTTATCAATATTCTTCTACTATTCTTTCTTATCTACTCTTTTGAATCAGAAACTTTTAAATCTAAGTGTGTTCTTCCTAATCACACTTACATCAATACTTTTGATCATTTGCCCTTTAACGAACACTGTGCACGTCTTCGACTCATTACAAAAACCTCAAAGCCCACCTCGCAACACAAGATTCAAAGCGTTGTTGAATGCGTAAGTAATATTAATTATTTTACCAATTTGATTTAATTAAGTGTTATATATATATATATATATATATATATATATATATATATATATATATATATATATATATATATATATATATATATATATATATATATATATATACATATATATATATATATATATATATATATATATATATATATATATATATATATATAGTATACTTTTCCCACGCGTTTCAGCGCAATAAAAAGAGTGCGTGGACAAATGGGATCTACATCCAGAGCCAAATTTCCAAAATGGATAGCAAGAAAGGTACAGAAATTTGATTTTATGCGTTTTTAAGCGTTTTTGTCAATTTCGCGCGTAAAGTAGGTTAAAATTGGTTTGTTATGCACGCAACTTCGCACACAAGACTATTTGGCATATATTATTGTGTTGAAATGGTTAGAATTGAAAATAATAGTCATATGCTAGAAATTAGGTGTTAAGTTGCGATTTTAAGGGTTTTTAAGCGTTTTTGTCAATTTCGCGCTTAAAGTAGGTCAAACATGGTTTGTTATGCACGAAACTTGGCACACAACACTATTTGGCAAATATTATTGTGTTGAAATGGTTAGAATTGAAAATAATAGCCATATGCTAGAAATTAGAAGTTAAGTTGCGATTTTATGAGTTTTAAAGCGTTTTTTTCAATTTCGCGCGTAAAGTACTCAAACTTGGTTTTGATGCGAAACCGGGGCTGATTAAGGCCTTGATTATGCAAGGATGAATGTTGTGCGTAAGCTTTGATTAACGACACAGTCAAAAACTACAAATGGTCATGAAAAGAACATGAAACAACCACAAACACTTAAACAAAATTCTGATCTAGCAAACTGTCGAGCAGCCCTCCTTCAGCTCAGCTTCTAGGACTCCACGGGTAATGTTAGAATGGTTTTAGGACCTTGATAGCTAGATCCAAGTACCAAGATTCCATTTCCAATTTAGCCTAGGTCCTGGATGCATAGGTTTGGTCTCCACGTGTCATGCAAGGTGGTCTGGTTACTAGTAATTGATGAACAATGAACAAGGATCATTTATCAAGGAACATTGAACGATGATCAATGAACAATGAACGATGAATGATGAACAACGAACAAGGATAAATGATCAGAGAACATGATCAATAAACACTGAAATGATCAATGATCAATGAACAATGAACAATGAATGATGAACAATAAACATGGATCAATTATCAAGGAACAATGAACATAGATCAATGAACCAGAATCAATGATCAATGATCAGTGAACAATGAACGATGAATGATGAACAATGAACAAGGATCAAATATCAATGAATAATAAACGCTTAATGATGAACAATGAATAAGCATCAATCATCAATGAACAATGAACGATGAACAATGAACAATAAACAAGTATTAATGATCAATGTACAACGAACGATGAATAATGAACAATTAACAATGAAGAATAAGCAATGAAAAATGAGTAACGGATAATGAACAATGAACAAGGATCAATGAACAATGAACAATGATCGGTGAATAATGAATATTGAACACAAAAGAAGGATCAATTAATAATGAACAATGAATGATGAACAACAAACAACGATCAATGATCAATGAACAATAAACAATGAACAATTAATGATGAACAATGAAAAAGGATAAATTATCAAGGAACAATTAACAATGAACGATGAACAATGAACAAGGATCAATGATCAATGAATGATGATCTATGAACAATGAACGATGATCAATGATGAATGAACAATGAACAATGAATGATCAACAATAAACAAGGATTAATTATCAATGAACAATGAACGATTAACAACGCAAAATGAACAATGAACAATGATCAATGATCAATGAAGAATGAAAGATGAATAATGAAGGATGAACAAAGACTAGTGAATGTTGAACAATGAACAAGGATCAATGATCAATGAATGATGAAGAATGATCAAGGATCAATGATCAATTATTAATAAACGTTGAACAATGAAATCTTAATGATGAAAAATGAACAAGGATCAATTATCAACGAATAATGCACGATGAATAATTAGGAATAAACAAGCATTCATGATCAATGTACAATGAACGATGAACAATGCAGAATGAACAATGAACAAAAATCGATAAACAATGAATATTGAACAATAAACAAGTATCAATGATTAATGAACAATGATCAATGAACAACAAACAAGGATCAATGATCAATGAACCATAAACGATAATCAGTAAATGATGAACAATGAACAGGGATCGTTTCTGAAGGAATAATGAACGATGAACATTGAACAAGGATCAATGATCAATGATCAATGAACAATGAACGATGAATGATGAACAATGAACAAGGATAAATGATCAATGCACATTATCAATAAACAATAAAATGATAAATGATCAATGAACAATGAACAATGAATGATGAACAATAAACTTGGATCAATTATCAAGGAACCAATAACGATGAACGATGAACAATGATCAATGATCAATGAAGAATGAAAGATGAATAATGAATGAGGAATAAAGACCAATGAATCATGAAGAATGAACAAGGATCAATGATATATGCATGATGAAGAATGATCAATGATCAATGAGCAATGAATGATAAAGAATTAACAAGGACCAATTATCAATTATTAATAAACGCTGAACAATGAATAATGAGAACTTAACGATGAAAAATTAACGAGGATCAACTATCAACGAATAATGCACGATGAATAATGAAGAATAAACAAGGATTCATGATCAATATACAATGAACGATGAACAATGAGCAATGAACAATGAACGATGAACAATGGACAATGAACAATGAACAATAATCGATGAATAATGAATATTGAACAATAAAGAAGGATTAATGATTAATCCACAATTATCGATGAACAACAAATAAGGATCAATGATCAATGAACCATAAACAATGATAAATAAATGATTAACATTGAAAAGGGATCATTTATCAAGGAATAATGAACAATGAACTATGAACAAGGATCAATGATCAATGATCAATGAACAATGAACGATGAATGATTAACAATGAACAAGGATAAACGATCAATGAACATGAATAATAAACAATGAAATGATCAATCATCAATGAACAATGAACAATCAATGATGAACAATAAACATGGATCAATTATCAAGGAACAATGAACGATGAAAAATGAACAAGGATCAATGATCAATGATCGGATCTATGATCAATGATCAATGAACAATGAACGATGAATGATGAACAATTAACAAGGATAAATGATTAATCTACGATGATCAATGAACAATGAAATGAACAATGATGAATGAACAATGAATAATGAATGAACAATGAATAATGAATCATGAACAATAAACATGGATTAATTATCAAGGAACAATGAACCATGAACAATGAACAAGGATCAATGATAAATGATCAATGAATAATAAACGATGATCTATGAAGAATGAACAATGAACAATAAACGATGAACCATAAATAATGATGAATGAACAATGAACAATAAATGATGAATAATGAACAAGAATAAATTATTAATGAACAGTGAACGATGAACAATAAATAATGAACAATGTACAATGTTCAATGCTAAATGAACAATGAACGATGAATGATGAACAATAAATAAGGATTAATTGTCAATGAATAGTAAGCGATGAAGAATGAACAAGGATAATTGAACAATGATGATGAATGATGAATAATCAACAAGGATCAATGATAAATGAAAGATGATTTATGAACAATGAACGAAGATCAATGCTGATTGAACAATGAAAAATGAAGGATGAATAATAAACAACGATTAATTGTCAATGAACAGTGAGCGATGAACAATGTATAATGAACAATGAACAATGAACAATGATCAATGAACAATGAACGATGAATAAAGAACAATGTACAATGACCAATGAATGATGAACAATGAAAATCGATCATTGATCAATGAATGATGAAGAATGAACAAGGATCAATGATCAATGATCAATGAACAATGAATGTTAAGGAATGAAGAAGCATCAATTATCAATAAATGATAAACGCTAAACAATGAATAATGAACACTTAATGATGAAAAATGAACAAGGATCAATGATCAATGAACAATGAACGATGAACAAAGCACAATAAACGACGATTAATGATCAATGAACAATGAACAATAAATAGTAAATAGTAAACAATGAAGAATGAACAATGAACAATGAGTAATGGATAACAAACAATGAACAAGAAACAAAGATCAATGAACAATGATCGATGAACAATGAATAATGAACAATAGACAAGGATCAATGATTAACGAACCATGAACGATGAATAACAAAAAAGGATCAATGATGAATGAAAAATGGACAATGAATGATGAACAATGAAAAATGAACGATGAATAATGAATAATGAACGATTAACAATGATCATTGATCAATGAACAATGAACGATGAATAATGAACTATGAAAAATAACCTATGAATGATGAACAATGAGTAATGAACAACGAACAACGATCAATGATCAATTAACAATGAACGATGAATAATGAACAATGAACAATGACCAATGAATGATGAACAATGAACAAGGATCAATGATTAATGAATGATGAAGAATGAACAAGGATTTATGATCAATGAACAATAAATGATAAAGAATGAACAAGTATTAATTATGAATGACTAATAAACGCTAAACAATGAATAATAAACACTTAATGATGAACAACGGACAAGGATCAATTATCAATGAACAATGAACGACGAACAACAAACAAGGATCAATGATCCATGATCAATAAACAATGAACGATGAATGATAAACAATGAACAAGGATCAATGCTCATTGAATAATGATCTATGAACAATAAACAATGAACAATGTGTAAGGAACAATGAACAATGATCAATGATCTATGAACAATGAACGATCTATTAAGAACAATGTACAATGACTAATGAATGATTAACAATGAAAACCGATCAATGATCAATGAATGATGAAGAATGAACAAGGATCAATGATCAATCAATAATAAATGATAAAGAATGAACAAGGATCAATTATCAATGAATAAAAACGCTAAACAATGAATATTGAACAATTAATGATGAACAAAGAAGAAGAATTAATTGTCAATGAACAATGAACGAAGAACAATGAACAATAAACTACGATTAATAATCGATTTACAATGACTATTGAACAATGAACACTGAACAATGAACAGTAAAAAAAATGAAGAATAAACAATGAAAAATGAGTAACGGATAATGAACAATGAACAAGGATCAATGAACAATGAACAATGATCGGTGAGTAATGAATATTGAACACTAAAGCAGGATCAATGAATAATGAACAATGAATGATGAACAACAAACAACGATCGATGATCAATGAACAATGAACAATAAACAATGAATAATAAATAATGAACGATGAAGAAGGATAAATTATCAAGGAACAATGACGATGAAAAACAAACAAGGATCAATGATCCATGATTAATGAACAATGAACGATGAATGATGAACAATGAACAAGGATCAATGATCAATGAATGATCATCTATGACAATGAACGATGATCAATGATGAATGAACAATGAACAATGAATGATGAACAATAAACAAGGATTAATTATCAATGAACAATAAACAATTAACAATGCATAATAAACAATGAATAATGATCAATGATCAATGAAGAATGAAAGATGAATAATGAATGATGAACAATGACCAATGAATGATGAACAATAAACAAGGATCAATGATCAATAAATATCAACAATGATGAAGAATCAATGATCAATGAGCAATGTGCAAGAAATGATAAAGAATTAACACGAATGAGTTATCAGTTATTAATAAATGTTGTATAATGAATAATGAACACTTAATGATGAATAATGCACAAGGATCAAAAATCAACAAATAATGCAAGATGAACAATGAAGAATAAACAAGGATTCATGATCAATGTACAATGAACAATGAACAATGAGCAATGAACAATGAACCATGAACAATGGAGAATAAACAATGAACAATAATCGATGAACAATGAATATGAACAATAAAGAAGGATCAATGATTAATGAACAATGATCGATGAACAACAAACAAGGATCAATGATCAATGAACAATAAACGATGAACTAGTTAATGCTGAACAGTGAACAAGGATAATTTATCAAGGAACAATGAACGATGAACAATGAACAAGGATCAATCATCAATCATCAATGAACAATGAACGGTGAATGATGAACAAATAACAAGGATTAATGATCAATGAACATGATCATTAAACAATGAAATGATGAATGATCAATAAACAATGAACCAGGAATGATGAATAATAAACATGGATCAATTATCAAGGAACAATAAACGATGAACAACGAATGATGACCAATGAAGGGTGAATGATCAATATATAATGAAAAATGAACAATGAACAACAAATCATGAAAAATAAACACGGATCAATTATTAAGGAACAATGGATGATGACCAATGAACAAGGATCAATGATCAATGATCAATGAATAATGAACGAAGATCTATGAACAATGAACAATGAACAATACACGATGAACGATAATGAATGAATAATGAACAATAAATGAAGAATAATGAACACGAATCAATTATTAATGAACAGTGAACGATGAATAATGAATAATGAACAATGAACAATGAACAATGTTCAATGCTCAATGAACAATGAACGATGAATATGAAAAAGGATAAATGATCAATGAACGATTATCAGTGAACAATGAACGATGATCAATTATTAATGAACAATGAAAATTAAATGATGATTAATAAATAAGGATCAATGATCAATGATCAATGATCAATGAACAATGAACGAAGAATGATGAACGATGAACAAGGATAAATGATCAATATACGATAATCTATGAACAATGAAATGATCAATGTTGAATGAACAATGAATCATGAACAATAAACATGTATCAATTATCAAGGAACAATGAACGATGAATAATGAACAAGGATCAATGATCAATGATCAATGAATAATGAACGATGATCTATGAACAATGAACAATGAACAATAAACGATGAACGATAATGATTGATGAATGAACAATGAACAATAAATGATGAATAATGAACAAGGATCAATTATTAAGGAACGATGAACGATGAACAATGAATAATGAACAATGAACAATGTTCAATTCTCAATTCTCAATGAACGATAAATAATGAAAAAAGATAAATGATCAATGAACGATGATCAATGTTGGACCTCTTGAGTTTTGATGATGACTACACTTTATTTAAGCAAATATGTCTTTAGAGATTGTGTGCAGGTTGATATCCGATCTTGATTATGATCGTAGATAGCACTTATGACTTGGTTTATGGAAACATACATGTCAAAAGGATTCAAAGGATGTTAGGAGAATATATCGCTTGGGATGTAAAATGGAGACAGCAGATCTACTATTCCCAAGTTGGATGTTCTAGCAAAACTGGAATTCAGAGGCAGCGCACTTTTCCTGAGCTGAAAACAACCTACGATAACCGGAAATTCTGGTTATTTTTTTTAATTATTATTTTTAGTTAATGTATTAAATAAAGTTAATTTGTTGCAATTATGATTTATTAAAATTAATTGGCAAAGTTGTTTTTTAAGAACCAACGTTTTAATTAAAAATCTTTTTTGGAATTATATTTAGTAAGTAATGGAATTTACTAAATATAGGTATAGCAGCCGTTTTCTCTTCTAAGAGCTTAAGATAACCGATTCCTATAATTAGTTAGTAAGTAACTGTCCCTATTTTTAGTAAGCCTAACCGTTTCTATAATTAGCATAAAGTTCCAGCAGTTATTACTGGAACAGGAACTGCTTTTGAAGAAACTGCTGATAAGGGAACTTCTGCTTAAGGGGAACAGAACCTATTATTAGTAAAAGAGAACAACGGTTATTGTTATTATAACCGTGTACTTGATTTAATCAAGTTTTATGCCTACTTTAAGGAGATAACCGTTTGTTGGTTTAAATCCACATTATTCCCATTATTATTTTGGATAAGTAATAATGGTTGGAATATTCCTTTTTATAAGGGAAATTGACTCTATAAATAGTGGACTCGTTAGTTCTTCAAAACTTGCCTTAATATGAGCCATTAAACCATACGTAATTTTGGGAGAATTTTTACAAGAAAATTTTGTTTTAAAAATACCAATTAATTTATAATATTTTCTTGTGCAACTTATTGATTTAATTTTTAGAGAATTTTTATCCTTTATTTTGTAAGGGATTTTGAGTGATATTTGTAATTAGACTTGGGTGAGTGTACGGGGGAAATAGATAGCTTTTAGTGAAGCTAGTGCGGAGTTTAGCTTTTACTGAAGCTAAGTTTGTTTCTTTGAGTGAAGCAATTTGAGAGAGAAGTTGGCCTAGTTGATGCGCTTCGAGTGAAGTAAGATGTTTAATGTAATTGTAACGAGTTGCCTTAAACATAGTAGAGAATTTAGAAATCTCGTGGTGTCGAGGTTTTTCCTTCTATTTAGGCCTAAAAGGTTTCCACGTTAAAATCGTTTGTCTCTTTCATTATTTCGTTCTAAGTTTAAGCTTTATTTATTTTATTTAATTCCTTAAAAATAGGGCAAAAACGCTTAAACTCATAACAACAACAATTCACCTCTTCTCTTGTTGCTGTTCCCGTCTCTGACTAAGTCTACAATTGGTATCAGAGCCCTATTCCCATCTGATCAGGAAACTCTGAGGGCAGAATCCTGGTGTTCCCAGAGATGTCAATCATGAACGAGCGAATGGAAGAAGGGTACTCTACTTAAAGGCCACCCATGTTTGATGAAAAATTCTACACATATTGAAAAAATAGGATGGAGATCTTAATCAAAGCGCAAATTTATCAAGTTTGGAGAGTCATCGACATTGGAGACTTTGAGGTAACCACTACTAACTCCAACAATGAAATTGTTCCCAAACCCATAACAGGTATCTTCTTCTAACTCATTTTCTGTCCATCCATCCAAATTGAGTAAAAATAAATTAATAAAGTTGCTAAAGGAGACACAAATTAAACTTGAAAATTGTAATGATAAGTGTCTCTAATTGGTAAAGGAGCTTAACGTAAGTAAAGACCATATCTCCTATATATACACCTTTAGATCTGATGTCCAAAACAGATTTTTCGGTTTGTTGGACCAAAATATAATTCCAAAAGGAAAATATGGAGAGAATTAAAAAGGAAAATGTTATTCTTAATATTGAGTTATCGCAATACAAATTAATAGGCTTGAATAAAGAATTGAATGACGCATCTACTAAAGATTTGTGCAATGATTTTCAAAATTTAAAATTAAATCTAGAATCCAACCGTATCAACAATGATAAACATGAATTAAATTCAAGAGAAAAAGGGAAAATTAAAATTACTCCCAAATGGATTCAAAATGCGAAAAGTAAAAATTCAAAAGGCCTAAATTACTTTAAGAATAACAAGAAGAAGAAGACTTACGTAGATCTCCCTTGTGACAGAATCTGTTCCTTCTGTGGAGGAACTGGCCATTTGAAGGACCAGTGCACCAAAAGGGAACAGTACACTATCTCTAACAGAAACTATGTCGATAACGTTTGGATGAAGAAAGCAGATTCTTGTAAAATCGACAAGGAACCCAAGACAGCCTGTGTTCCTGTAACTAATAATTAATTTTTTTCAGGTCCAAGTGAGGGGGAACAGCTCATGGTATCTCGACAGTGGGTGTTCTAAGCACATGACGGGTGACAAATCTAAATTTTTCTCACTTGAAGCCTATGATGGGGGAACAGTAACCTTTGGTGGCAAAATGAAGGGTGAGATAATCGCTAAAGGAATGACACAGGAATGACACATACCTTACTTCTGAATTCGAAACATAACTTACTAAGCATTTCGGAATTTTGCGTGATATTTGTAATTAGACTTGGGTGAGTCTAAGGGGGAAATAGATAGCTTTTAGTGAAGCTAGTGTGGAGTTTAGCTTTCAGTGAAGCTAAGTTTGTTGCTTTGAGTGAAGCAATTTGAGAGAGAAGTTGGCCTAGTTGATGCGCTTCGAGTAAAGTAAGATGTTTAATGTAATTGTAACGAATTGCTTTAAACATAGTGGAGAATTTAGAAATCCCGTGGGGTCGTGGTTTTTCCTTCTATTAAGGCCTAGAAGGTTTCCACGTAAAAATCATTTGTCTCTTTCATTATTCCGCTCTAAGTTTAAGCTTTATTTATTTTATTTAATTCCGCAAAAACAGAGAAAAAACGCTTAAACTCGTAACAACAACAATTCACCCCCCCCTCTTGTTGCTGTTCTCGTCTCTGACTAAGTCTACAATCAATGAACAATGAACGATGATCAATGATGAACGAACAATGAACAATGAATGATGAATAATAAACAAGGACCAATGATCAATGATCAATGAACGATGAACGATGAATGACGAGCGATGAGCAAGGATACATGATCAATATATGATAATCAAGGAACAATGAAATGATGAATGATGAATTAACAATGAACAATGAATCATGAACAATAAACATGAATCAATTATCAAGGAACAGTGAACGTTGAACAAAGAACAAGGATCAATGATCAATGATCAATGAATAATGAACGATGATCTGTGAATAATGAACAATGAACAATAAACGATGAACGATAATGAATGTCGAATGAACAATGAACAATAAATGATTAATAATGAACAAGGATCAATTATTAATGAACAGTGAACGATGAACAATGAATAATGAACAATGAACAATGTTCAATGCTCAATGAACAATGAACGATGAATAATGAAAAAGGATAAATGATCAATGAACGATGATCAACGAACAATGAACGATTATCATTGAGGAATAAACAATGAACAATGAATGATGAACTATAAACACGGATCAATTATCAAGGAACAATGAACGATGAACAATGACCAAGAATAATTCAACAATGATGATGAATGATGAATAGAGAACAACGATCAATGATAAATGAACGAGTGAACAATAAACGAAGTCAATGCTAGATGAACAATGAACAATGAACGATGAACAATAAACAAGGATTAATTGTCAATGAACAGTGAACGATGAACAATGTGTGATGAATAATGAACAATGATCAATGATCAGTGAACAATGAACGATGAATAAAGAACAATGTACAATAACAAACGAATGATGAACAATGAAAATGGATCAATGATCAATGAATGATGAAGAATGGACAAGGATCAATGATCAATGAACAAGGAATGATAAAGAATGAACAAGGATCAATTATCAACGAATAATAAACGCTGAACAATAAATAATGAACACTTAATGATGAACAATGAAAAAGAATTAATTATCAATGAACAATGAACGATGAACAATGAACAATAAACTACGATTAATGATCAATTTACAATAACTAATGCACAATGAACAATGAACAATGAATAGTAAACAATGAATAATAAACAATGAAAAATGAGTAACGGATAATGAACAATGAACAAGGATCAAAGAACAATGAACAATGATCAATGAACAATGAATATAGAACAATAAAGAAGGATCAAAGATTAATAAACAATGAACGATGAACAGAAAATAAGGATCAATGAACAATGAACAATAAAAGATGAAAAATAAATGATGAACATTGAACAAGGATAAATTATCAAGGAACAATGAATAATGAACAATGAACAAGGATCAATATCCATGATCAATGAACCATAAACGATGAATGATGAACAATGAATAAGGATCAATGATGAATGAACGATGCTCAATGATGAATGAACA
Source organism: Amaranthus tricolor (assembly GCF_026212465.1). Taxonomy (NCBI): domain Eukaryota; kingdom Viridiplantae; phylum Streptophyta; class Magnoliopsida; order Caryophyllales; family Amaranthaceae; genus Amaranthus; species Amaranthus tricolor. The sequence goes on from NC_080049.1 coordinate 13,758,859, forward strand.
ATGAACAATGAATGATGGACAATGAACAAGAATCAATTATCAATTTACAATGAACGATGAACAATGCAAAATGAACAAAATGATCTCTGATCAATGAACAATGAACGATAAATTGTGAACAATGATTAACGAATAATGAACAATGATCAACGATCAATGAACAATTAACGACAAATAATGAGCAATAAACAATAACCAATGAATGATGAACAATATACAAGGATCAATAATCAATGAATGATTAAGAATGAACAAGGATCAATGATCAATGAATAATGAATGGTAAAGAATGAACAAGGGTCAATTATCAATGATTAATAAACGATGAATATTGCACAATGAACACTTAATGATGAACAATGAACAAGGATCAATGATCAATGAACAATGAACGACGAATGATGAACAATGAACAAGGATAAATGATCAATGAACGATGAACAATGATCAATGATGAATGAACAATGGACAATGAATGATGAACAATAAACAACGATCAATTATCAATTGCACCAAATTAAGGGGTGGGTGGCACACCTTCATTTACCCCAAGATGAGAATATGTATTGGAATAGAATAGACACGAACAACACTCAAAACACCACACAAAATCAGCTTCAAGAAACCAAATCTTGATTTTTTGGTTGACTGATTACCCTCCAATGGCTTCATTTACCACCTTCGTGTAATGGATAATGCAACCCAAGGATTGACTACCTTGTGGAATGAAGAATAAACTTTGAAGTGTTGATCCTATTACCTTGTGTGAGGTTATTCCATTGCATATATAATTGTTGCTTAAAATTTGAGGAAACATACTTCTTCCTAAGATGTTTCTTCAACTTTTTCCAAGTGTTGATCCTAGGTTTGTCTTCCCTTCTCCTCTGTTTTTGCATGCCTTCTAACCATATGGCTGCTAACCTATTAAGTTTGATCTTAGCTAGCTTATGTTGTCTTTCAATGGGGGTGTCTTTAAATTCAAAATATCTATACAAACTAGCCTCCCATTCAATATACACTTTAGGATCATGTGTTAATCCATCAAATTCAGCAATATCTATTCCAATTGTCCTATCCTCATGGTTTCTTGGTGTGAGCTTGGGATTGTGTTGGTTATTAGGTTTGTCATTGTTCAGCAATACATCAAACAACAATGCACAAAGAGCAACAATACAGAATACAAAAACTGAATTCTGACAGCAATTACAAAAATCTGCTGTATGCCTAATTTTGCAAAACGCACGTTTTAATCTCTTTAAATCCAATATTTCTTTTAACAAAAATACACCAAAGACTAAAACTATGATTACTTAAGACCGTAATCAATGAAAATTAGAAAAATCTCACTAATCTTGAAATTTCAGAAATTTCAGAAACTCTTCGTTCCTCTGTTTGAGTTTAGTGCTTGTGAGTTTCCTATTACCTTTCCTCAAACAAAGCTCTCATACCAAAATTGCACAAAATTAAGGGGTGGGTGACACACCTTAATTTTCCCCAAGATGATGAATATGTATTGGAATAGAAGAGACACAAACAACCCTCAAAACAGCACACAAAATCAGCTTCAAGAAACTAAATCTTGATTTTATGGTTGACTGATTACCCTCCAATGGCTTCACTCACCACCTTCGTGTAATGGATAATGCAACCCAAGGATTGACTACCTTATGAAATGCAGGATAAACTCTGAAGTTGTGTGACTAACAACTCAAAGGGATGAGTGTATGACTAACACTCAGAGCTCAAACAAACAAAGTTTGACAGGATAACTCTTTGATGTTTTATTCAGAAAAATCTGAAATCTGCGTTTACAAGGGATTAGGCCTCTTATTTATAGAGCTATGTAACCTTATAAAAATAGCTAAGACTAATGCTTCTACAGCCAAACAAAAATAACAGCTAAAAAAAGTCACGTGACTAATATGTGCACGTTTTAAGACACAAAATCAGAAAACAGATTTCTGATTTATTTTGCTCTACTACCCGCTGAAGACTCGACCTTCAGCAGCAATTCTTGAGCATCTTCAGTGATTATCAAGAGGCATCTTGGGCCATAGCAAAAAGGTCCACGTATAGAGATTCCAAATATACCCTTGGTGACACCTAGGATGCTCAGGTTGGCTCTGTGGAAGGGGTGCAAGGTATGCTGATCAGCAGGTGGTGGCTGGCAGCTTTGTTTGTGCTGCTGGCCTTCTGTGCTGCTGTCTGTGCAGTCTTGTGTTTGTATAGGACTTGGTTGGCTTCACCTTCATGCTTATCTTCCTCTAGTGTCATGCTTGAGGCATGTCTGCCTTGCATACTTGGTTCATCAGCGAACAATGAACGATGAACAATGAATAAGGAACTATGATAAATCATCAATGAACAATGAACGATGAATCAATGAATAAGGATCAATGATCAATGAACGATGATCAATGATGAATGATCATTGAAAAATAAAGGATGAATAATGAATAAGCATCAATTATCAATGAACAATGAACGATGAACAATGAATAATGAATAATGAAGAATGATAAATAATCAATGAACAATGAACGATGAATAATGAACGATGAACAATGACAAATGAATGATGCACAATGAATAAGGATCAATGTTCCATGATCAATGAACCATAAATGATGAATGATGAACAATGAATAAGGATCAATGATGAATGAACGATGCTCAATGATGAATGAACAATGAACAAGAATCAATTATCAATTTACAATGAACGATGAACAATGAAAAATGAACAAAATGATGACTGATCAATGAACAATGAACGATGAATTGTGAACAATGATTACCAAATAATAAACAATGATCAACGATCAATGAACAATGAACGACGAATAATCAACAATAAACAATAACCAATGAATGATGAACAATAAACAAGGATAAAAAATCAATGAATGATTAAGAATGAACAAGGATCAATGATCAATGAATAATGAATGATAAAGAATGAACAAGGATCAATTATCAATGAATAATAAACGATGAATAATGCACAATGAACACTTAATGATGAACAATGAACAAGGATAAATGATCAATGAACAATGAACGACGAATGATGAACAATGAACAAGGATAAATGATCAATGAACGATGAACGATGATCAATGATGAATGAACAATGAACAATGAACAATGAATGATGAACAATAAACAACGATCAATTATCAACTGCACCAAATTAAGGGGTGGGTGGCACACCTTCATTTACCCCAAGATAATGAATATGTATTGGAATAGAACAGACACGAACAACACTCAAAACACCACACAAAATCAGCTTCAAGAAACCAAATCTTGATTTTTTGGTTGACTGATTAAGGAACTATGTCTGCCTTGCATACTTGGTTCATCAACGAACAATGAACGATGAACAATGAATAAGGAACTATGATAAATCATCAATGAACAATGAATGATGATACAATGAATAAGGATTAATGAATGATGAACGATGATCAATGATGAATGATCATTGTAAAATGAAGGATGAATAATGAACAAGCATCAATTATCAATGAACAATCACTACTACATTAATGCGCTATTACTACCCCAAATACTCGTAGCAATAGGTTCAATAACCGTTGCAATAGGTCTATAGCAACGGTTCCATACCCGTCGCATTTGTGGCCGTAGGTATAGGTCTATTGCAACGGTTCAGCTATCTATTGCGACGGTTTCAATTTAACCGTAGCAATAGCTTCTTATCACCGTCGCTATAGATCTATTGCTACGGTCTCAGTATAACCATAGCAATAGGTTCTTATCACTGTCGCTATAGACCTATTGCGACGGTCACTTTGTAACTGTTATAATAAGTCTTTTGCGACGGTCATTGCAACCTATTGCAACCCCATGTTTTATCCGTTCCAATGGGTCTATGGCAATGGTAATGGCTCTCTATTGCAATGCCTTGATAAAGCTATAAATTATATACATATATTTATATATATATATATATATATATATATATATATATATATATATATATATATATATATATATAATTAACTTTGATATAATTCATCAACTCTAATACAAAATAAAGCACCAACATACATAACTTAGATATAATTCATCAACTCTAATACAAAATAAAGCACCATTTCTATTTAGTTCAATTAGTGCTTTTGATACATGCAACATTGCAAAAGGACTTCATTATCAACAAAGAACTTCAACTTTGATATAATTCCTCCTCTTCATCAGCTCCATCAAGTGCCTACATGAAAGGTTATGTAAAGTTAATAAAAAAGGTAAAACAAAGATATCATTAATGTAAATATTGATAAAACCAATTCCTTGCTCACAATCACAAAGAATATTTGTTTACTAATTCCTTGCTTTTTTCTTGTTTTTTGTCTACTAATTCCTTCTCACACTCTTAATTTGGATATAAAACCAATCTAACTTGTAGGCACAATCCACAGCATCAAAGCTTGAACTAGAAACCGACCAAACCTTTATTCAACAAGGCTAAGTTGAAAATCATGAAAAGAAGAAAATAACGTACTAATCGATTGGTAGAGTGCGCTCCAACAGAAGAATGTCCACTTGACTCAGTAGGTGGAGTTGTAGTATTACTTCCTATTTTTGATAGATCTGGAAGCACAATATTGACCTCGGGATTGGCTTCAAGTAGTTTCTGCAGTTGGGGATTAGCTTGAAGCACTTGATCCATAACTTAATATAAAAACAATTTCAACAAAGTTTACCCTTACCAAATATGAAGATCCACAAGTTGTACAAATGGTGAATATTGGGAGAAGGAAACACAACAAATTTTAAGGAGCTCGCATAATGATTTACATTAAAGAAAAGATTGAATCATTAAATTATATAGACAAGTCTTCATATAAATCTAGATTATTAAAGTTACCCTTTGCAATTATGAAAAACAATAAGTTCAACAAATAATGAATAAAGATAGAAATTAACAAAAATGATTAAGACAATAACCACAGTAGCAGCCAGTGACAACGGCGAGATTGGTAGCATAAGTAGCTGAAACATTTGCAACGCCATAAACATTACGATGCTTTGACATCGCCCCAACTGCTCCCCCAACAATCCCTAGGAATGCAAAAAGAAATTAAAATTAGCCCTGTTTCACATCATCAATATTCAATATGTTCAGTTCATCAATCTCAAGACCGACAATCTGAGTGTTAAAATCAAGCATCTGAAATTCAGAAAATTTGAAAATCAGTGATATTAAAGAAGAATTAACTAGAGAGACACCTCCAAGAAGTTTAGGGTAGAAGATTCTTCTTTCCCAGTCGTCAAAAAACGAAGATGGTGATGGAGTTGGAGGAGGAGCTGCAACATCCTGCAATTTATCAACAGCTTCTGTGGATGATGGTAACGAAGAATTTGCCATATTATGCCTCCAAGAATTACAAATCTCGAAAATTATAGTAATCAGTTCAGTTCATTTCTAATAAAATGAGTTGCAAAGGGGGAAAGAAGACGAAAACGATTATTTTCTGCTTAGTATTAGAAAAACCTAAATTTTCAACAATTTCAGTTTCAATTTCAGTTTCAATTGATCGAGATTCAGCAACCAACGAACACTAGACCGTGATTCGGAGCTTTACAATTCTTATGAAGGAACCAGAACCCAAAAACAATTAGAACTACTTCGAAAGTGGCCAAAACAGAACGTTCAAATTTCGGACTGAAATTTCAATAAATACCAAACTTTATACTAGAAATCAAATAACCCAAAAACCAATACTAATCAACACTAAAAAGAACCCAACTAAAGCCTTCGAAATGGATGAACAAAGAACACAAAAGGATTTTCAGATCTTTCACCTTTAATGGAATAAATTCTACAAATATATTCATTCTTTACATGTAATTTCGATTAAAAATAGTTAGGGTTCGAACATATGAGAAGAAAATCGATTATAAAAGATGAGTAAAATGAAATTACACATAGAAATTAAGAGATTTCATACCTTAGTTTGTATACACCAACAATTACAAGAAGGAGGAGGAAGAAGATGGTGAAGGTGGTGTCGATGCTGCTGTCGCTCGAAGAAGAAGAAGAAAGGAAAAGGAAAAGGAAAGTGGGAAGGGTGTCGGTTTAAGAAGGAAGAAGAAGGAATGAGAAGGTAGAAGAAGGATAATGGCGGTGAGGGTGACGAGAAGTAAATGGGAATTGAGAAAAGATGGGTTTCTGATTTGGGGCTATTAGTTTTAGTTTAGTTTTTTTATTTCCCGGCAAACAGTACACTGCCATAATATAATTTCATGAATTCAAGGTCTATTGCGACGGTTTATACACAACCGTAGTAATAGGTATACGTCCCATAGCAATAAGTGGTCTATTGCGACGGTTTAAAAATAACTGTAGCAATAGGGTCCTAACTGTCGCAAAAGAGTATCTATTGCTACGGTTCATAACTAACCGTCGCAATAGAGCGTCGCCATTGCTCGTTAATGTAGTAGTGAATGAACGATGAACAATGAATAATTAATAATGAAGAATGATCAATGATCAATGAACAATGAACGATGAATAATGAACGATGAACAATGACCAATGAATGATGCACAATGAACGAGGATCAAAGATCAATGTATGATGAACAATGAACAAGGATCAATGAATAATAAACGCTGAACAATGAACACTTAATGATGAACAATGAACAAGGATCAATGATCAATAAACAATGAACCATGAATGATGAACAATGAACAAGGATAAATGATCAATGAACGATGATCAATGAACAATGAACGATGATCAATAATGAATGAACAATGATCAATGAATCATAACCAATGAACAAGGATCATTGAATAATGAACGATGAGTGATGAACAATGAATAAGGATCAATGATCAATGAACGATAATCAATGATGAATGAAGAATGAACAATAATTGATGAACAATAAACTTGGATTAATTATGAAAGAATAATGAACGATGAACAATGAACAACGATCAACGATCAATGATCAATGAACAATGAACGATGAATGATGAACAATGAATAAGGATCAATGATCAATGAACAATGATCAACGATGAATGAACAATGAACAATTAATGATGAACAATGAACAAGGACCAATCATTAATGAATAAGGACCAATCATCAATGAACAATAAACGATGAACAATGAATAATGAACAATGAACAATGATCAATGATCAATAAAAAATGAACGATGAATTATGAACAATGAGTAACGAAGAATGAACAATGATCAATGAACAATGAATGATGAACAATGAACAATGAACAATGACCAAAGAAAGATGAAAAATGAACAAGTATAAATGATCAATCAGTGCTGAAGAATGGACAAGGATCAATGTAAAATTTTAAAAAGAATAATAAAGAATGAACAAGTACTAATTATAAATCAATAACAAATGCAGAACAATGAAAATGAACACTTTATGATTAACAATAAACAATCAATGATAAATGAACAATGAACGATGAAGAATGAACAATAAAGAAGGATTAATGATCAATGAACAATGAGCAGTAAACAATGAAGAATGAAGAATAAACAATAAGTAATGGATAAGGAACAAGGATCAATGATCAATGAAGATTGATCGCTGAACAATGAATATTGAACGATAAACAAGGATCAATGATGAATGAACAGTGAGAGACAAAGAAGAAACCAGGATTAATGATCAATGAACAATAAACGATGAACAATGAATGATGAACAATGAACAAGGATCAATTATAAAGGAACAATGAACGATGAACAATAAACAAGGATCAACGATCAATGATCAATGAACTATTAACGATGAATGTTGAACAATGAACAAGGATAAATGATGAATGAACGATGCTCAATGAATAATGAAATGTTCATTGATGAATGAACAATCAACAATGAATGATGAACAATAAACAACGATCAATGATCAAGGAACAATGAACGATGAACAATGAACAAGAATCAATGATCAACGAACAATGAACGATGATCTTTGAACAATGAACGATATTCTATGATGAATGAACAATGAAAAACGAATGATGAACAATGAACAAGGATTAATTATGAATGAACGATGAACAATGAGTAATGAACAATGATCAATTAACAGTGAAAGATGAACAATGAATAATGAAAATGAATGATGAATAATGAACAATAACCAATAATCAATGAACAATGAATGATGAACGATGAATCATGAACAAGGATAAATGATTAATGAACGTTGATCAATGAACAATGAACGATGAGCAATGATGAATAAACAATGAACAATGAATGATGAACAATAAAAAAAGATACATTATCAAGTAACAATGAACGATAAACAATGAAAAAGAATACTTGAACAACGAAGATGAATAATGAACAATGAACAAGGATCAATGATCAATGAACGACGATATATGAACAATGAAAGGTGATCAATGATCAATGAACAGTGAACAATGAATGATTAACAATATACAAGCATTAATTATCAATGAGCAATGAACGATGAACAATGCATAATGAACAATGAACAGTGAATGACTAATAATGAACAATGAACAATGACCAAATGAATGATGAACATTTAACAAGGATCAATGAACAATGAACGATGAATAATGAACATGGATCAATGATCAATGAAAGGTGATTGATAAAGAATGAACAAGGATCAATTATCAATGAATAATAAACGCTGAACAATGAATCATGAACACTTCATGATGAACAATGAACGATGAACAATAAACAATAAGCAAGGATTAATGATCAATGTACAATGAACGATGAACAATGAACACTGAACAATGAGTAATGGAAAATTAACAATGAACCAGGAACAGTGAACAATGAACAATGATCGATGAACAATGAATATTGAACAATAAAGAAGGATCAATGATTAATGAACAATGAACGATGAACACCAAACAAAGACCAATGATCAATGAACAATAAACGATCAACAATAAATGATGAACAATAAACAAGGATAAATTATCAAGGAACAATGAACGATGAACAAAGAACAAGGATCAATCATCCATGATCAATGAACAATGAACGATGAATGATTAGCAATGAATAAGGATCAATGAACGATGAACGATGATCAACGATGAATGAACAATAAACAAGGATCAATTATCAATGAATAATAAACGATGAACAATGAATAATGAACAATGAACAATGAACAATGATCAATGAAAAATGAACGGTGATTTATGAACAATAAACGATAAATTTTGAACAATGAGTAACGAATAATGAACAATGATCAATGATTAATGAATAATTAACGATCAATAATGAACAATGAACAATGACCAATTAATGATGAAGAATCAACAAGGATCGAATATCAATGAATGATTAAGAATGAACAAGAATAAATGATAAATGAACAATGAATGATAAAGAATCAACAAGGGTCGATTATCATGGAATAATGAATAATGACCAATCAACAAGGATCAATAGTCAATGAATGATGAATAGTATGAACAAGGACAAATATTCAATGAACGATGATCAATGAACAATAAACGATGATCAATGATGTATTAACGATGAACAATGAACGATAAAAACTAAACAAGGATCAATTATCAAGGAACAATGAACAATGAACAATAAACAAGGATCAATGATGAATGAACGATGATCAATGATGAATGAACAATGAACAATGAATGATGAAGAATTAACAAAGATTTAGTATTAATGAATAAGAAAAGTTGAACATTGAACAATGAACACTTAATGATGAACAATGAACAAGGATCAATGATCAATGAACAATGAACAATGAATGATGAACAATGAACAAGGATAAATAAACAATGAACGATTATCAATGAACAATGAACGATGATTAATGATGAATGAACGATGAATAATTAACGATGAACAATAAACAAGAATCAATTATCCAAGAACAATGAACATTCATCAATTATGAATAATCAATGAACAATGAACGATGAATGATGAAAAATGAATAAGGATCAATGATAAATGAACGATGATCAATGATGAATGAACAATCAAAAATGAATGATGAACAATAAACATGGATCAATTATCAAAGAACTATGAACGATGAACAATGAACAAGGATCAATGATCAATGATCAAAAAACAATGAACAATGAATGATGAACAATGAACAAGGATTAGTTATCAATGAATAATAAACGATGAACAATCAAAAATGATCAATGATCAAGGAAAAAGTAACTGTGGATTATGAACAATAAACGATAAATTATGTACAATGAGTAACGAATAATGAACAATGACCAATAATCAATGAACAACGAACGATGAATAATAAACAATGAACAATGACCATTAAATGATGAAGAATGAACTTGGATCGAAGATTAATGAATGCCGAAGAATGAACAAGGATCAATGATCAATCAACAATGAATGATAAAGAATGAACAAGGATCGTTTATAATGGAATAATGAACAATGAAAAATGAACAAGGATCAATCATCAATGAATGATGAAGAATGAATAAGGATTAATTATCAATGAACGATGATCAATGAACAATGAACGCTGATCAACAATGAATGAATGATAAACAATGAATGATTAAAAATAACAAGGATTAATTATCAAGGAACAATAAAGGATGAAAAATAAACAAGGATCAATGATCAATGAACGATGATCAATGATGAATGAAGATTGAACAATGAATGATGAACAATGAACAAGAATCAATTAACAATGAACAATGAACGATGAATAATAAATAATGATCAATTAACAATGATCAATGATCAACGAACAATGAACTAGAAACGATGAATAATGAACAATGAACAATGAGAAATGAACAATGATCGATTATCAATAAATAATGCACGATGAATAATAAACAATGACCAATGACCAATGAAAAATCAACAACGAACAATGACAAATGATCAATGAATGATGAAGAATGAACAAGGATTAATGATTAATGAACAATGAAAGATAAACAATGAACAAGGATTAAGTATCAATGAATAACAAAGCTGAAAAATGAACAATGAACGCTTGATGTTGAACAATGAACAAGGATCAATGATCAATGAACAATGAACAATGAATGATGAACAATGAACAACGATAAATTATCAATGAACGATGATCAATGTAGAATGAACGATGATCAATGTTGAATGAACAATGAACAATGAATGATGAACAATAAACAGGGATTAATTATCAAGGAACAATGAAAATGGATAATTTATCAATGATCAATGAACAATGAACGATGAATCATGAAAAATGAATAAGTATCAATGATAATTGAACGATGATCAATGATGAATGAACAATGAACAATGAATGATGAACAACAAACAAGGATCAATTATCAATGAGCAATAAACGATGAACAATGATCAAGGATCAATTATAAATGATCGATAAACAATGAATAACAAATGATGAACAATGAAGAAGGATCAATGATCAATGAACGATGATCAATGATCAATGCACAATGAACAATGAATGATGAATAGTGAACAAGAATCAATTATCAATGAACAATGAATAATGAACAATGAACAATAATCAATGATCAAATAACAGTGAACGACGAACGATGAATAACGAACAATAAACAATAAGAAATTAACAATGAGAAATGAATAATGAACAATGATCAATGATCAACGAAAAATGAACGAGGAATAATAATCAATCAAAAATGACCAATGAATAATGAACAATGACCAAGGATAAATGATCAATGAATGCTGAAGAATGAACCGTGAACAATTAATGATGAACAATGAACAAGGATCAATGATAAATAAACAATGAACGATGAACGCTGAACGATGAATAATGAACAATGATAAATGATCAATGAACGATGATAAATGAACAATGAACGATTATGAATGATGAATGAACATTGAACAATAAACAAGGATACATTATCAAGCAACAAAGAAGGATGAACAATGAACAAGAATAATTGAACAATAATGATGAATGATGAACATAGAACAACGATCAATGATCAATGAATGATGAAAAATGAACAAGGACAAATTATCAATGAACGATGATCTATAAACAATAAACGATGATCAATGATGTATTAACGGTGAACAATGAACGATAAAAAATAAGCAAGGATCAATTATCAAGGAACAATGAACGATGAAGAATAAACAAGGATCAATGATCAATGAACGATGATCAATGATGAAAGAACAATGAACAATGAATGATAAAGAATGAACACAGATTTAGTATTAATGAATAAGAAAAGCTGAACATCTAACAATGAACACTTAACGATGAACAATGAAGAAGGATCAATGATCAATGAACAATGAACAATGAATGATGAACAAAGAACAAGGATAAATAATCAATGAACGATGATCAATGAACAATGAACGATGATCATTGATGAATGAACGATGAAAAATGAAGGATGAACAATAAACAAGGATCAATTATCAAGGAACGATGAACAAGCATCAATTATGAATAATCAATGAACATTGAACGATGAATGATGAAAAATGAATAAGGATCAATGATAAATGCACGATGATCAATGATGAATGAACAATGAACAATGTAAGATGAACAATGAACAATCATAAATAATCAATAAATGATCATCAATGAACAATAAACGATGATCAATGATGAATGAACGATGAAAATGAAGGATGAACAATAAACATGGATCAATTATCAAGGAACAATGACCAAGCATCAATTATGAATAATCAATGAACAATGAACGATGAATGATTAAAAATGAATAAGGATCAATGATAAAAGAACGATGATCAATGATGAATGAACAATAAACAATGAATGATGAACAATAAACAAGGATTAATTATCAAAGAGCAATAAACGATGAACAATGAACAAGGTTCAATTATCAATGATCGATAAACAACGAACGAAAAAAGATGAACGATGAATAAGGATCAATGATGAATGACCGATGATCAATGATCAATGCACAATGAACAATGAATGATGAACAGTGAACAAGAATAAATTATCAACGAATAATGAATAATGAACAATGAACAATAATCAATGATCAAAGAACAATGAACGATGATGAACGATGAATAATGAACAATAAACAATGAGAAATTAACAATGAGAAATGAACAATGCACAATGATCAATAATCAATGAAAAATGAATGAGGAATAATGATCAATTAAAAATGACCAATGAATAATGAACAATGACCAAGGACAAATGATTAATGAATGCTGAAGAATGAACAATGAACACTTAATGATGAATAATGAACAAGGATCAATGATCAATAAAAAATGAACGATGAACGATCAACGATGAGTAATGAACAAGGATAAATGATCAATGAACGATGATAAATGAACAATGAATGATTATTAATGATGAATGAACATTGAACAATAAAAAAGGATACATTATCAAGCAACAATCAACGATGAACAATGAACAAGAATAATTGAACAATAATGAAGAATGATGAACATAGATTAAGGATCAATGATCAATGAACGATTATCTATGAACAACGAACTATAATCAATGATGAATAAACATTGAACAATTAATGATGAACAATAAACAAGGATTAATTATCCATAAGCAATGAACGATGAACAATCCATAATGAACAATGAACAACGATCAATGATCAATGATCAATGAACGACTAATAATGAACGATAGACAATGAACAATGAAAGATGAACAATGAAGAAGGATCAATGATCAATAAATGATGATCAATGAACAATGATCAATGATAATTCAACAATGAAAGATAAAGAATGAACAAGTATCAATTATCAATGAATAATAAACGTTGAACAATCAACAATGAACACTTAATAACGTACAATGAACAAGGATCAATGATCAATAAACAATGAACGATGAATGATGAACAATGAACAAGGATAAATGATCAATTAACGATGATCAGTGAACAAAGAACGATTATCAATGATGAATGAACAATGAACCTTGAATGATGAACCATTGACAAGGATCAAATATCAAGGAACAATGAATGATAAACAATGAAGAAGGATCAATGAATAATGAGCGATGAGTGATGAACAATGAATAAGCATTAATGATCAATGAACGATAATCAATGATGAATGAACAATGAACAATAATTGATGAACAATAAACCTGGATCAATTATGAAAGAATAATGAACGATGAACAATGACAAGGATCAATGATCAATGATTAATGAACAATGAATGATGAATGATGAACAATGAATAAGAATCGATGATCAATGAACGATGATCAACGATGAATGAACAATGAACAGTCAATGATGAACAATGAACAATGACCAATCATCAATGAACAATAAACGATGAACAATGAATAATGAACAATGAACATTGATCAATGAAAAATGAACAATGAATAAGGATAAATGATCAATGAATGCTGAAGAATGAACAAGGATCAATGATAAATGAAAAATGAATAATAAGGAATGAACAAGCATCAATTATAACTCAATAACAAACGCAAACAATGAAAATGAACACTTAAAGATGAACAATGAACAAGGATTAATGATAAATGAACAATGAACGATGAAGAATGAACAATCAATAAGGATTAATGATCAATGAATAATGAAAGATGAACAATAAAAAATGAAAAATGAACAGTAAACAATGAACAATGAAGATTAATCGATGAACAATGAATATTGAACAATAAACAAGGAGCAACGATTAATGAAGATTGATCGATGAACAATGAATATTGAACAATAAACAAGGATCAATTATTAATGAACAATAAACGATAAACAAGAAAGAAGGATAAATGATCAATGAATAATAAACGATGATCAACGAATGTTGAACAATGAAAAGGATCAATTATCAAGGAATAATGAACAATGAACAATACACAAGGATCAATGATCAATGAATGATGATAAATGACGAATGAACAATGAACAATGAAAGATGAAGAATGAACAAAGATTTAGTATTAATGAATAAGAAAAGCTGAACATTGAACAATGAACACTTAATAATGAACAATGAATAAGGATCAATGATTAATGAACAATGAACAATGAATGATAAACAATGAACAAGGATAAATAATCAATGAACGATGATCAATGAACAAAGAACAATGAACAATGATGAATGAACGATGGAATATGAATGATGAACAATAAACAAGGATCAATTATCAAGGAACAATGAACAAGCATCAATTATGAATAATCAATGAACAATCAACGATGAATGATGAAAAATGAAACATGATCAATGATAAATGAACAATGATCAATGATGAATGAAAAATGAACAATGAATGATGAAAAATAAACAAGGATCAATTATCAAAGAGCAATAAACGATGAGCAATGAACAAGGGTCGATTATCAATGATCGATAAACAATGAACGATAAATAATGAACAATGAATAAGGATCAATGATCAATGCACAATGAACAATGAATGATGAACAATGAACAAGAATAAATTATCAACGAACAATGAATAATGAACAATGAACAATAATCAATGATCAATGAACAACGAACGATAAACGATAAACGATGAATAATGCACAATTAACAATGAGAAATAAACAATGAACAATGATCAATGATCAACGAAAAATGAACGAGGAATAATGATCAATGAAAAATGACCAATGAACAATGAACAATGACCAAGGAAAAATGATCAATGAATGCTGAAGAATGAACAATGAACACTTAATGATGAACAATGAAGAAGGATCAATGATCAATAAACAATGAACGATGAACGATGAACGATGAATAATGAACAAGGATAAATGATCAATGAACGATGATAAATGAACAATGAACTATTAAGAATGATGAATGAACATTGAAGTATAAACAAGGATACATTATCAAGCAACAAAGAAGGATGAAGAATGAACAAGAATAATTGAACAACACTGATGAATGATGAACACAGAACAAGGATCAATGATCAATGAATGATGAACAATGAACAAGGACAAATTGTCAATGAACGATGATCTAAAAACAACAAACGATGATCAATGATTTATTAACGATGAACAATGAACGATAAAAAATAAACAAGGATCAATTATCAAGGAGCAATGAACGTTGAACAATAAACAAGGATCAATGATCAATGAACGATGATCAATGATGAATGAACAATGAACAACGAATGATGAAGAATGAACACAGATTTAGTATTAACGAATAAGAAAAGCTGAACATTGAACAATGAACACTTAATGATGAACAATGAACAAGGATCAATGATTAATGAACAATGAACAATGAATGATGAACAATGAACAAGGATAAATGATCAATGAACGATGATCAATAAACAAAGAACAATGATCAATGATGAATGAACGATGAAAAATGAATGATGAACAATAAACAAGGATCAATTATCAAGGAATAATGAACAAGCATCAATTATGAATGATCAATGAACAATGAACGATGAATGATGAAAAATGAAAACGGATCAATCATAAATGAACAATGATCAATGATGAATGAAAAATGAACAATGAATGATGAAAAATAAACAAGGATCAATTATCAAAGAGCAATAAACGATGAGCAATGAACAAGGATCGATTATTAATGATCGATAAACAATGAACGATAAATGATGAAGAATGAATAAGGATGATTGATCAATGCACAATGAACAATGAACAATGAACGATGAACAGTGAACAAGAATAAATTATCAAAGAACAATGAATAATGAACAATGAACAATAATCAATGATCAATGAACAATGAATGATAAACGATGAATAATGAACAATAAACAATGAGAAATTAACATTGAGAAATGAACAATGAAAAATGATCAATGATCAACGAAAAATGAACGAGGAATAATGATCAATGAAAATTGACCAATGAACAATGAACAATGACCAAGGATAAATGATCAATGAATGTTGAAGAATGAACGATGAACACTTAATGATGAACAATGAACAAGGATCAATGATCAATAAACAATGAACGATGAACGATGAACGATGGATAATGAACAAGGATAAATGATCACTGAACGATGATAAATGAACAATAAACGATTATGAATGATGAATGAACATTGAAAAATAAACAAGGATACCTTATCAAGCAACAAAGAAGGATGAACAATGAACAAGAATAATTGAACAATAATGATGAATGATGAACATAGAACAAGGATCAATGCTCAATGAACGATGAACAATGAACAAGGACAAATTATCAATGAACGATGATCTATAAACAATAAACGATGATCAATGATGTATTAACGATGAACAATGAACGATAAAAAATAAACAAGGATCAATTATCAAGGAACAATGAACGATGAACAATAAACAAGGATCACTGATCAATGAACGATGATCAATGATGAATGAACAATGAACAATGAATGATGAAGAATGAACACAAATTTAGCATTAATGAATAAGAAAAGTTGAACATCTAACAATGAATACTTAATGATGAACAATGAATAAGGATCAATGATCAATGAACAATGAACAATGAATGATGATCAATGAACAATGAACGATGATCAATGATGAATGAACGATGAAAAATGAAGCATGAACAATAAACAAGGATCAATTATCAAGGAACAATGAACCAGCATCAATTATGAACAATCAATGAACAATGAACGATGAATGTTGAAAAATGAATAAGGATGAATGATAAATGTACGATGATCAATGATGAATGAACTGTTAACAATGAATGATGACCAATAAACAAGGATCAATTATCAAAGAGCAATAAACGATGAACAATGAACAAGGATCGATTAAGAATGATCGACAAACAATGAAAAAAAAAAAGATGAACGATGAATAAGGATCAATGATCAATGACCGATGATCAATGATCAATGCAGAATCAACAATGAATAATGAACAATGAACAATAATCAATTATCAATGAACAATGAACGATGAACGACGAATAATGAACAATAAACAATGAGAAATTAACAATGAGAAATGAACAATGAACAATGATCAATGATCAATGAAAAATGAACGAGGAATATTTATCAATGAAAAATGACCAATGAATAATGAACAATGTCCAAGGACAAGTGATTAATGAATGCTGAAGAATGGACAATGAACAAGGATCAATGATCAATAAAAAATGAACGATGAAAGATGAACGATGAACAATGAACAAGGATTAATGATCTATGAACAATGATAAATGAACAATGAACGATTATTAATGATGAATGAACTTTGAACAATAAAAAAGGATACATTATCAAGCAACAATGAACGATGAACAATGAACAAGAATAATTGAATAATAATGATGAATGATGAACATAGAACAATGAACGATTATCTATGAACAATGAAGGATAATCAATGATGAATGAACATTGAACTATTAATGATGAACAACAAACAAGGATTAATTATCAATGAGCAATGAACGATGAACAATCCATAATGAACATTGAACAACGATCAATGATCCATGATCAATGAACGACTAATAATGAATGATAGACAATGAACATGGATCAATGATCAATGAATGATGATCAATGAACAAGGATCAATGATAATTCAAAAATGAAAGATAAAGAATCAAAAAGTATCAATTATCAATAAATAATAAACATTGAACAATGAACAATAAACACTTAATAACGTACAAGGAACAAAGATCAATGATCAATAAACAATGATCAGTGAACAAAGAACGGTTATCAATGATGAATGAACAATGAACAATGAATGATGAACAATTAACAAGGAACAAATATCAAGGAACAATGAATGATAAACAGTGAAGAAGGATCAATGAATAATGAGCGATGAGTGATGAACAGTGAATAAGCATCAATGATCGATTAACGATAATAAATGATGAATGAACAATGAACAATAATTGATGAACAATGAACAATAATGAAAGATGAACAATGACAAGGATAAATGATCAATGATCAATGAACAATGTACGATGAATGATGAACAATGAATAAGCATAGGATCAATGATCAAAGTACGATGAAAAATTATGATTGAACAATGAACAACGAATGATGAACAATGAACAAGAATCAGGTATCAATGAACAATGAATAATAATCAATGAACAATGATCAATGGTCAACGAACAATGAATGATAAACGATGAATAATCAACAATGAAAAATGAGGAATGAATGAAAAATGATTAATGAAAAATGAACAATGAAAAATGATCAATGTACAACGAACAATGATTAATGATCAATGAAAAATGACCGATGAAAATTGAACAATGAACAATGACCAATGAAAAATCAACAATGAACAAGGATAAATTATCAAAGAATGCTGAAGAATGAACAAGGATTAATGATCAATTTACAACGAAAGATAAAGAATGAACAAGGATCAAGTATCAATGAATAGCAAACGTTGAACAATGAATGATGATCAATGAAGAAGGAGAGATGATCAATGAACGATGATCAATGAACAATGAACGATGATCAATGATGAATGAAAAATGAACAATGAATGATGAACAACAAACAAGGATCAACTATCAAAGAACAATGAACGATGAACAATCAACAAGCATCAATGATCAATGATCGATAAACAATGAACGATGAATAATGAACAATGAACAAGGATAATTGATCAATATAACGATGATCAATGATTGAACAATGAACATGAATGATGAACAATGAACAAGAATCAATTATAAATGATCAATGAACGATGAACAATGAATAATGAACAATGAATAATGATCAATGATCAAGGAACATTGAATGATGAAAGAGGAATAATAAACAATGATCAATAATCAATGAAAAATGAACAATGAATAATGAACAATGAACAATGACCAATGAATAATGAACAATGACCAAGGATAAATGATCAATGAATGCTGAAGAATGAACAAGGATCGATGATCAATGAACAATGAAAGGTAAAGAATGAAAAAGTATCAATTATCAATGAACAATAAACGATGAACAATGAACAATGAACAATGAATGATGAAAAATTAATAAGGATCAATGATAAATGAACAATGAACAAGGATCCATGATGAATGAACAATGAACAATGAATTAAGGACAATCAACAAGGATTAATTATCAAAGAAAAATGAACGATAAACAATGAACAAGGATCATTGAAAAATGAACGATGAATGATGAACAATGAACAAGGATCAATAAACAATGAACGATGATGAATGATGAATGAACAATGAGCAATGAATGATGAAAATGAACAAGAATCAATTATCAATGAACAATGAACTTTGAACAATCAATTATTATCAATGAGCAATGAACGATGAATGATGAATAATGAACAACGAACAATGAGAAATGAACAATGAACATTGACCAAGGAACGATGAACAATGAATGCTTAAGAATGAACAAGAATCAATGATCAATGAACAATGAATGATAAAGAATGAACAAGGATCAATTATAAATGAATAATAAACATTGAACAATGAAAATGAACACTTAATAATGAACAATGAATGATAAAGATTGAACAAGGATCAATAATCAATGAATAATAAACGCTGAACAGTGAACAAGGATCAATGATAAATGAACAATGAACAATTAACAATGAACAATAAACAACGATTAATGATCAATGTACAATGAATGACGAACAATGAACAATGAACAATGAACAATGAACAATAAAGAATGAACAATGAACAATGAGTAATGTATAATGATAATACAACAACAGCAATAACATTAGATCAGCACAAGTTGATTTAGGTTATGTGTATGTTTTTAGAACATAATGAACAACAACTTAAAACTAGCAGTAGCAGAGCAAGGAGCAAGTGTAGATCAGTACAGCAAGCAGGCATCAGAGCAGCATCATTCAGCTACATGTTGCGAATGTGCAACCCATATTCAGTATCATAGATTATTGGGTTGATTGAGTAGCCTTGGGAAACTAGATTTAGCAACAACAATCAGCAATTCAGTAGTTCAGTAGGTCCGCCCATATACCCATAAGGTTTGTGATCAGTACAAAACGGACCAGCAGCTGGTCAGTATGCAGAGTTTGTTGTGCAGGTCAGTAGAATGCAGAGATAAGGTCAACACAACAAGGGATCAACATGTGTGGGCATTCATATTAGAACAGCAAGTATAACACACATTTAGCAGTAGTACCACGTTAGTTGTACGCCTAACTGTGTGCAGATCAGCTTGGTGTACGGATTGAGGAAACTTCAACAGCAGCTCAAATGTGGCTATCTGTGTAGTCAGCAGTATGTGTGTTTGAGTTCCATAGTGTTTGTGTGTGTATGTGCAGCAAGGTTTGAACTCGATCAATGGCCATGGAAACATTCATCTCTACAACTTGCAAAGGAGAACTAATAATAGCTTGTAAATAAAACTAATTAGATTGCTCTTGTAATTGTAAAATAAGCATGTGAGTTTTTAATTAGTCACATGACTAATTGTGTTTTTAAAAAGCCATGTGCTAGACACGTGCTCATCTTTTTTTGTGCCTATATATAGAGGCATCTATACATTGTAACATTCAGATTTTCATGATTAAAAAAAACCCATGTTTTAGAGAGAATTCCTCTTTGAAATGAAAGTGTGCGTGAAGCACTTTTCCTTGTCCAACCAAGTTATGTGTGAAGCAAAATGGGGAAGATAATAACCTAATCAAATCAAGGGAGTTAACCAAGATTTGATTAGGAGGATAGGAGCTTGTTTTAGTGAGTGAAGCCAACAAGAAAACATCCAAGATCAGAGTATCTGATCATATCATTTTTGTTTTTTAGTAGTTCTTGAAGGGCCCTGTATATTCCGCAAATAATCAAATTTGGCCTCATCTTGAGGTCCAAATTTGGTGCGATGGGTATCGAACGAATGATGAACAATAAACAAGGATCAACGATCAATGAATGATGACGAATGAACAAGGATCAATGATCAATGAACAATGAATGATAAAAAATGAAACAAGATCAATTATCAATGAATAATAAAAGCTGAACAATGAACAATGAACACCTAATGATGAACAATGAACAAGGATCAATGATCAATGAACAATAAACGACGAACAATGAACAATAAATAAGGATTAATGATCAATGAACAATCAACGATGAACAATAAAAAATGAACAATGAAGAGTCACTAGTCGAAAAAAACGTATTTGCTGCTTAACATTTGCTGCGGTTTTTGTATATACGCAGCAATAAATAGGAAAAAGAAATTTTTTAAAAAAAAACCCGTTAATTGCTGCGATTTTACGCCTTGACCGCAGCAAATACTCGTGTGCAACTTTAATTGCTGCGGTTTGTTACTTGCCCGCAGCAAATATGTCTTCCAATTGCTGCGGTTAATTGAATGCCCGCAGCAAATACCCATTTCAAGCTTTTCTATTTTGCAGGAAACGCACTAATTGCTGCGGTTAACATTGGCCCGTAGCAAATAACCGTTGGAATAATTAAAATAAACCCGCCATTTTAGAAACTCGACTACATACGTATACACAGAACACTTTACTTTTAAACGTTAACCTCTCAAACCCATTGAAAAAACACTTCATCTTCATCTTCATATGCTTCATTCCTCTTCTTCATCTTCACAAACGTAACGTACAGCAGTTTCTTCAAAGTCGTTCCTCATCTTCATGTGCAAACCATCAAAAAACGTTGTGTGTTAACAGTTCTTCATCTTCTTGATTCATAAACCCACAAAATTTAATACTTTGGTCTTGTTCATCTTCAAAACCCACAACATTAAGGTATTTTTTGTCCTTTTAATTTGTTAAGCTTTTATGTTTTGCAAAATATTCATGGAAAAACTCAAAAATTATGGCTATGTGTTAACCGTTTGTATATATACTAATTTTTTTTATCATATATATCATGTTTTGTTATATTTTTAAGTAATTTGTTCATTTTATTTATGAATGTGTAAGTAGTTGTGGTTTTTAAGTTTTAAATTTATCATAATTTTTTTTATAGTTTGTAAATTGTGGCCGGTTTTTAAGTAATTTTGTGTCATGTTTTGTCGTTGTGGTTGGTTTGTTTATGGTTAAATGAATGAGTTGTTGATATGAATGTTAATTTGTTGTCCAAGTTTATGAATGTGATTTTATTTTTATTGTTTTATATATTGTTAATATATATGAATTTATCATAATATATATTGAAGGCAAACAAATAAAACATAAGAAGTTGACTAAATACAAAGCTATATGAATCTTAGAGTTGATACTTACATACATTAGTGGGTGAGCCTTACACCTTCTTTGAATGGTCAACAACATTTTGTTTCATTCAAATGACTATACTAGATTTGCTTACTTATTTCTTATTCATGAGATGTCCTAAGTACTGGAAATGTTCAAGGTGTATAAAGTTAAAGTTGAAATCAACTTAACAAACGAATTAAGAATGTCATATCGAATTGTATTGGTGATTATGATGGTCGAAATGATGGTAAAGGCGAACAATGCCCGTAACCATTTGCAAAATTCCTAGAACAATATGGGATTGTCTCTTACTACACCATGCTAGTGTCACATAGCATGAGTGGTGTAGCTAAATTACAAAGCAAAGTCCTTAAGGACATGGAAAGACGTATGATTTGCCATTCAATCTTACTCTAGAGCAAGGCATTAAAGACTAGAACTTACATTCTAAATAAAATAGCAACTAACCAATTGCTAATACTCCATATGATCCTATTACTGACGTTATTTTTAAATGAGAATTGATATGTTCAATAATAGTGTTGAATTAGGGAGAAATAAAGTTAAACTAATTTTATAAGATAAAGTTATAAGCATTGGTTAAATATGTTTGTTATAAACAAGTATATATGTTCTAATATATTTCTATTAATACTCCTTCAGGTACTGATCTACAATGCATCTATTCAGAGACGAAATTGTCCCCGAGATTGAGACCTCGGATAATGAGCATCGTAGTTATGACAGCGAAGAGGACCAAATTGTGAGATACGAGCGTATGGCTGAAGATACTCCACCGATTAACAATGATTTTGAGACTGAAGACGCCCTACCAATGGATGCTCCCACTACCAGCAAGAAAAGAAAAGGGCGAGGTCCTACGAAAAACCTCAAAGTCACAGAACCCATGCATTTGGAATACATTGCATTGGGTCAAACCTGCGGAAAATGGCGTAGGCAATATGGAAAACAAGTGGGTCTATGTATCCACAAGCTTTCCGTATTGCACGCATGGAACGAGGTTCCAGAGGGTTTGAAGAACACTCTATGAAATGATACTGTGGTAAGCAACTTTACTATTTTTACTCATTTAGTTTCATTTTAAAATTAATTTGATTGACAGTAATAAATATAAATTTTTTTTGTTGAATCTTTTCCCCATCTAGAGCGTTGAGGACAAGAAAAATGTGTTTCTTTCAGCTGTTGCTGAAAGATTCAGAGATTTCAAATCTAAGCTAGTAACTGGCTGGATTACGAAGAGGCGTGCCCGAACGACCAAAAAGGTCAAAACGGGAAATGAAGGTGGAGAGCAATCACCTTCGAAGATGCCCTACGAAATATGGGGTTACATATCGAAGAGGGAATGGGAGGCCTTTGTTGCCAAAAGAACAACTCCCATAGAAGTTGTAAGTATTTCATATTATATTATAGTTTAGCAATTTGAATGTACTTCTTTTGATTCAGTCATTAAACTAATACATGACATTTGATTTCTATTGATTAATTAGGAAAAGCGTGGTAAAGCTTCTGATTCTGCAAGCAAAAGGAAGTTTTACCATCGCTTGGGCCAGAAAACGTACGATGAGGTCCGAAAAGAGTGGGGGGATGCGGGTTTACACCCCAATCAAAGTTCATCCACTCCCTCATCTACGAATACCTCCGCATCCGTGAATACTCCTGCTAGAGATCGGGTGAGTGATTGGTATTGCGGGCTTCATTTCCGAGATGCAAGTGGTAAATTTACCATTAATGATCCGGGAACAAAGAAGGTTGCTGATGTTGTGGTGAGTTTTGAAATTATTAAGTATATTCTTGATTTGTTTTGTTTTCTTTGGCTTTGATGTACTTATACTAATTGATATATATGTCACTTTTTATTTGAACAGATGGGCTGGAAGGAAAAAGAAGCTACGGGGGAGTTCACCCCAAGAGGCAATGTTGCCGCATTGCATATGGTCTTAGGGAAAGACCATAGTGGGCGGGTAGTTCACCATAGTGTGGCTACTCAATCCCGAACGGCGCTGCGGGATGAAGTAGCAACCCTTCGAGCGGAGATTACGAAGGACGTTCTCGCCAAGCTGGCCGCCGTGTTGCAGAAGATGGGAGCACCCATTGTTGACTTGGCAAACCTGATTGTCGAGGATCAGGAAAGTCAACATGGGGATCCTAACGCTTCGGTCGAGCCAACACCCGAGCCAATTACCCCCCTAGCACCCCGGCTCAATACTAATACCCCTGAAGGGGAAAACCCCACACCGGAGAACATAAACTCCGTTGCTCAAAATCCGAAGCCAACTCCAGAGCCAGTGCTACAGGTACATAGTTTTTAAATATATAAGCACTTATTAATTTAAACTGCAATGCGTTTTAATATTTTATTATGATGCTTATTATACTAAACGACACAATTTTCAGGACGCGACTCCTTGTTCTCTTTTGCTGCCTCAGTTAGGTGTTGCTAGTGATGGCGACTTAACTGTGGTTGCATATGGTGTGGCCCAGCCAAACAAAGAGGACCAAACAGTGCATTCAATGCTTGTTACAAGTGGCCACATCAGTGTGGCCATGGAACCTATTATAAAGGGCTTTGAAGATTTCTCACTCCCGGTTTCAATGCCAGCATGGAGCCTTGAGAAACTCTCACACGCTCTAGGTAGTTTATCACATGGCCATATGCTTGGGTCCGATTCACTAACATAGTAAGAATCATTTGTACCTTATTTTTTTTATTTTTTTAATTGCATGCTCACACTAATTTAATTGTATAAATTGAAATAGCAAAAGAGTCGAAAGGGATCTTGGAGAGAGGTCGGTTCCTCAGCAAAGGTGTCGACTGGGTCAAAGTCGATGCCAAGCACTCCAATTTTGACTAATGAGGAGCTAAAAGATCTCTCTCAAGATTGCGAATGGCTGCATTATTGTGCATCTCGCATAAGTGAGGAGGACCCACTCATTCTAAACCTGCTGAAGGAGCAATACTGCTTTTTAGAGAGCCCGTTTGTAATTATTGGTCCTAGAGACATCGGGCAATTTTTGAGAGGAGAGATGCTGAACGTAGCTCTTTTCCATGTCTACATGAGGTGATTGTTCATTATCTTACAAGTTAGGCATTGTTGTTTAATTGTTTTAATAACTGAATTACTAATAAAATTTTCTTATTTGTGAGTTTAGTGCGGCATACGAGGAGCTAAATTCTTGCGAACCTCCAATAAAAATTGGATGGTTTTGTCCTGAGTCGATTTCGGGTAGTAAATGTGTAAATGATCCAGATGACGTCAGAGCATACATTCAGACTGCTTTGACTAATTTCCTTGCATCTAAACATACGTTCATTCTGGCTCCATATATGAAGAATAAGTTTTATTTTTGAAATTGAACTTATCTTTTGATTTTTAAAGTCACCTAATCTCTAATTTGTTGATTTTAAATTGGCGTTTGTAGTTTACATTGGATACTTTTGGTCATATGTCCTTTAACGAATACTGTGCACGTCTTTGACTCATTACAAAAACCTCAAGGCCCGCCTCGTAACACAAAATTCAAAGCATTGTTAAATGCGTACGTAATATTAATTATTTTACCAAGTTTATTTAATTAAGTGTTATATAGATATATAAATAGTATTACTTTTCCCATGCGTTTCAGCACAATGAAAAAAGTGCATGGACAAATAGGATCTACATCCAAAGCCACATTTCCAATATGGACAGCATTAAAGGTACACAAATTCGATTTTATGCATTTTTAACCGTTTTTGGTACTTTCGCGCGTAAAGTAGCTCAAACTTGGTTTGTTTTGTACGAAACTTGGCAAACAACACTATTTGGTATATATTATTGTGTTGAAGTTTTTAGAATTGAAAATCGTAGTCAGATGCTTGAAATTACGTGTTAAGTTGCGATTTTATTCGTTTTTAAGTGTTTTTGTCAATTTCGCACGTAAAGTAGCTCAAACTTGGTTTGTTATGCACGAAACTTGGCACACAACACTATTTGGTATATATTATTGTGTTGAAGTGGTTAGAATTGAAAATCATAGTCATATGCTAGAAATTACGTGTTAAGTTGCGATTTTATGTGTTTTTAACCGTTTTTAACAGTTTTGTGCATAAAGTAGCTCAAACTTGGTTTTGATGAGAAACCGGGGCTGATTAAGGCCTTAGTTATGCAAGGATTAATGTTGTACGGAAGCTTTGATCAATGACACAGACAAAAACTACAAATGATCATGAAAAGAACACGAAACAACAACAAACACTTAGACAATTCTAATCTAGCAAACTGTCTAGCGGCCCTCCTTCTGCTCAGCTTCCAAGAGTCCACAGGGATTGTTAGAATGGTTTAAGGACCTTGATAGCTAGATCAAGGTACCGAGATTCCATTTCCACTTTAGCCTAGGTCCTGGATGCATAGGTTAACTCCATGTGTCGTGCAAGGTGGTCTGGTCACTAGTTTCCTGCTGTGTCGTGAGGTCTGTATGCAGGCTTGTGTGGGCTCCTTTGGTATCTTCATTTCATACAACCACATTTGTATCAGATTTGCTAGAAACTTGGCACACAACACTCTTTGGTATATATTATTGTGTTGAAGTGGATAATATTGAAAATCATAGTCATATGCTAGAAATTACGTGTAAAGTTGCGATTTTATGCGTTTTTAAGCGTTTTTGTCAATTTCGCGCGTAAAGTAGCTCAAACTTGCTTTGTTACGCACGAAACTTGGCACACAACACTATTTGGTGTATATTATTGTGTTGAAGTGGTTAGAATTGAAAATCATAGTCATATGCTAGAAATTACGTGTTAAGTTGCAATTTTATGCGTTTTTAACCGTATTTGGCACTTTCGCGCGTAAAGTAGCTCAAAGCTGGTTTGTTTTGCACGAAACTTCGCACACAACACTATTTGGTATATACTATTCTGTTGAAGTTGTTATAATTGAAAATCGTAGTCATATGCTAGAAATTACGTGTTAAGTTGCGATTTTATGCGTTTTTAATCGTTTTTAACACTTTTACGCATAAAGTAGGTCAAACTTGGTTTTGATACGAAACCGGGGCTTAATAAGGCCTTGGTTATGCAAGGATTAATGTTGTGCGAAAGATTTGGTAAAAGACACAGACAAAAACAACAAATGGTCATGAAAAGCACACGAAACAACCACAAACACTTAGACAATGCTGATCGCACACTGTCAAGCAGCCCTGCTTCAGCTCAGCTTCTAGGAGTCCACGGGGATTGTTAGAATGGTTTAAGTACCTTGATAGCTAGATCCAGGTACCGATATTCCATTTCCACTTTAGCCTAGGTCCTGGATGCACAGGTTTAGTCTCCACGTGTCGTGCAAGGTGGTCTGGTCACTAGTTTGCTGCTGTGTCGTGAGGTCTGTATGCAACCTTGTGTGGGCTCCTTTGTATCTTCATTTCATACAACCACATTTGTATCAGATTTGCTAGAAATTATTGGTATATATTATTGTGTTGAAGTGGATAGAATTGAAAATCATAGTCATATGTTAGAAATTACGTGTTAAGTTGCGATTTTATGCGTTTTTAACCGTTTTCGGCACTTTCGCGCGTAAAGTAGCTCAAACTTGGTTTGTTTTGCACGAAACTTGGCACACAACACTATTTGGTATATATTAATGCGTTGAAGTGGTTAGAATTGAAAATCGTAGTCATATGCTAGAAATTACGTGTTAAGTTGCGATTTTATACGTTTTTAACCGTTTTTGACATTAACATCTATTTTCTCTGAGTGCTTTCAACAACCTTCTTCTTCCGTTGAATACGGCTACTACGCGCTGAAGTATATGAAGGATATTAAAAAATCCGTGAAGGAGTTTGGAGTCGAAAATATAGATGCCGTAAGTATTTGTTACGTTCTTAATTAAATAATTATTGGTAAAATCTAATGTTTATATATTAATCTTCTATTTTTATATTATATTATAGGTTTTAAACGACATTCCGAGGGAAACACGCCCTTTGACAAGTGGAGAGATGCGCGAATTAGAAGACAAGTTTGCCGCGTATCTTGGTAATATTTGTCCTTGATAAATTGTAATTATTATAGATTATTTTTTATACATAAATGTATATTATATATATATATATATATATATATATATATATATATATATATATATATATATATATATATATATATATATGTATATATATATATATATATATATATATATATATATATATATGTATATATATATATATATATATATATGTATATATATATATGTATATATATATATATATATATATATATATATATATATATATATATATATATATATATATATATATATATATATATATATATATATATATATATATATAAATATGTGTACGTAGATAATATTATATTATATATACGAGCGAGTGTTTATTATTACAAAGAGATTATTGTTTATTATCTGTGATTATCATTGGATTAATCACTGTTATTACATTGTATTATTATTGGATTATTATAAGGATATAACGAAAAAAGAAAAAACAATTGAAGTATTTGCTGCGGTCAGAGGCAAAACCGCAACAAATAATGCCCACTTATTTGCTGCGGTTTTGCCTCTGACCGCAGCAAATACTCCACCTTATTCGCTGCGGTTTTGTTTTGACCGCAGCAAATAATGCCCTTTTTTGCTGCGGTTTTAAACCGCAACATTTAAATTAGGACCTTTGCTGCTATCACTATTGCTCGGGGCCAAAACCGCAGCAAATAATGGGCAAAACACCGCAGCAAACGAGGTTTTTTCCACTAGTGAGTAAACAATGATGAATGAACAATGACTAATGAGTCATGGATAATGAAAAATGAATAAGGATCAATGATAAATGAGCAATCACCGTTGAATAATGAATATTTAGCAATCAACAAGGATCAATGATTAATGACTAATGAACAATGAACAACAAACAAGGATCAATGATCAATGAACAATGAATGATGGACAATGAACAAAGATAAATTATCAAGGAACAATGAACAATGAACAATGAACAAAAATCACTGATCAATGATCAATGAACAATGAATGATGATCATTGATGAATCAACACTGAACAATGAATAATGAACAATAAACAAGGATCAATTATCAAGGAACAATGACCGATGAACAATAAACAAGGACCAATGATAAAGGATCAATAAACAATGAACGATGCATGACCGTAATTTATAATAATTTATGAATGAACAATGAACAATGAATACTGAAAATTGAACAAGGATCAATTATCAATGAACAATCAACAATGAATGATGAAAAATAATTAATGATCCATGAACAATGAACAATGACCTATGAATGATGAACTATGAGTAATGAACAATGAATAATTATCAATGATCAATAAACGATGAACGATGAACAATGAACAATGAATAATGACCGCTGAATAATGAACAATGAACAACGATTAATGAACAATGAACAATGAATGATAAATAATGAAAAAGGATCAATTATCAATGAATAATAAACGCTGAACAATGAACAATGAATACTTAATCATGAACAATGAACGATGAATTATGAACAATGAACAAGGATAAGTGATCAATGAGCGATGAACGATGAACAATGAAAAATGAATAATGAACAAAAAACAATGAACAATGAACAATGAGTAATGAGTACTGGATAATGAACAATGAACTAGGATCAATGATAAATGAACAATGATCGATGAACAATAAACAAGGATCAATGATCAATGAAAAGTAAACGATGAACAATGAATGATGAACAATGAACAATGATAAATTATCACGGAACAATGAGCGGTGAACAATAAACGAGGGTCAATCATCAATGATCAATAAACAATGAACAATGAATGATGAAAAATGAACAAAGATAAATGATCAATGAACGAAGATCAATGAACAATGAACAATGTTTAATGATGAATGAACAATAAACAATGAATGATGAACAATAAACAAGGATTAATAATCAAGGATCAATGAACTATGAACAATGAACAAGGATCAATGATACATGATCAATGAACAATGAACGATGATCTGTGAACAGTGAACGATAATCAATGATAAATGAACAATGAACAATGGATGATGAACAATGAACAAGGATCATATATTAATGAACAATGACAGATAAACAACGAATAATGAACATTGAACATGGATCAATGATCAATTAACAATGAATGATATATAATGAACAATGAAAAATGACCTATGAATGATGAACATTGAGTAATATACACTGAACAATGATCAATGATTAATGAACGATGAACGATGAACAATGAACAATGAAAAATTACCAATGAATGATGAACAATGAACAAAGATTAATGATCAACGAAAAATGACCAATGAATGATGAATGAACAATGAACAATGAATAAAGAACAATGAACATGAATCAATTATTAATGAACAATGAACGATAAACAATGAATAATGAAAAACAATGAACAATGATAAACGAACAAATGATGAATGATGAATAATGAACAATGAACATTGAACAATAACCTATGAATAATGAACGATGAATAATGAAAAATGAACAACGACCATGTAATGACGAACAATGAACAAGGATCAATAATAAATGAATGATGAAGAATGAACAAGGATCAATGACCAATGAACAATGAATGATAAAGAATGAACAAGGATCAATTATCAATGAATAATAAACACTGAACAACGAAAATGAACACTTAATGATGAACAATGCACAAGGATCAATGATAAATGAACGATGAACGATGAACAATGAACAGGTTAACAAGGATTAATCATAAATTAACAATGAACAATGAACAATGAACAATGAACAATGAACAGTGAACAGTAAAGAATGAACACTGAACAATGAAAAATGAGTAATGGAAAATGAAAAATGATCAAGAATCAATGAATAATGAACAATGGTCGAAAAACAATGAATATAGAACAATAAACAAGGATCAATGATTAATGAACAATGAACGATGAAGAACAAACAAGGATCAAGTGTCAATGAAAAATAAAGGATGAACAATGAATGATGAAAAAGGAACAAGGATCAGGTATCAAGAAACAATGAACTATGAAAAATGAACAAGGATATATGATCAAGGTACAATGAACAATAAATTATGAACGATGAACAACGAACAAGGATATATGATCAATGAAAAATGATCAATGAACAAACAAATGATCAATGATGAATGAACAATGAACAATGAATGATGAACAATAATCAAGGACCAATTATCATGAAACAATGAACGATGAACTATGAATAAGGATCAATGATCAATGGTCAACGAACAATGAACGATGATCTATGAAGAATGAACGATAATCAATGATAAATGAACAATCAACAATGAATGATGATTAATGAACATGGATTAATTATCAATGAAGAATGAACGATGAACAATTAATAATGAACAATGACCAATGAATGAGGAACAATGAATAAGGATCAATGATCAATGAATGATGAAGAATGAAAAAGGATCAATTACAAATGATTAATAAACGATGAACAATGAATAGTTATTAATGAACAATGAACCAGGATTAATGATTAGTCAACAATGAAAGATGAACAATGAAAAATGAACAATGAATAGTAAACAATGAAGAATGAACAATGACTAATGAGTAATGGAAAATGAACAATGAACAAGGATCAATGTTAAAGGAAAAATGATCGATGAACAATGAATTTTGAATAATAAAAAAGGATCAATGATTAGTGAATAATGAACGATGAACAACAAACAAGGATCAATGATCAATGAACAATAAAAGAGGACAATGAATGATGAACAATGAACATGGATAAATTATCAAGGAACAATGAACGATGAACAATACACAAGGATCAATGATCAATGAACGATGATCAATAAACAATGGACGATGATGAATGATAAACAATAAACAAGGATCAATTATCAAGGAACAATCAACGACGACCAATGAACAAGGATCAATGATCAATGGTCAATGAACAATGAACGTTGATCTATGAACAATGAACAATAATTAATTATAAATGAACAATTAACAATGAAGGATGAATAATGAACAATGAACAAGGATCAATTATCCATGAATAATGAAGAATGAAAGGATCAACGATCAATGAACAATGAACAATGAACAATGAACAAGGATCAATGATCAATTGTCAATCAACAATGAGCGATGATCTATGAACAATGAACGATAATTAATAATTACTGAACAATTAACAATGAATAATGAACGATGAATAATGATCAATGATCAATGAACAATGAACGATGAACGATGAATAATGAACAATGAACAATGAGAAATGAACAATGAACAATGATCAATAATCAGTGAAAAATGAACGATGAATAATGAACAATGAACGATGAACAAATAATAAGGATTACTGATCAATGAACAATGAACGATGAGAAATAAAAAATGAACAATGAACAGAAAACAATGAAGAATGAACAATGACTAATGAGTAATGGATAATGAACAATGAAAAACGATCAATGATAAATGAACAATGATCGATGAACAATAAACAAGGCTCAATGATCAATGAACAATGAATGATGAACAATGAACGAGGATCAATGATCAATTATCAATAAACAATGAACGATGCATGATGAACAATGAACAAGGATAAATAACCAACGAACGATGATCAATGAACATTCAACGATGATTAATGATGAATAAACAATGAACAATGAATGATAAACAATAAACAAGGATTAATTATCAACGAACAATGAACGATGAACAATGAACAAGGATCAATGATACATGATCAATGAACAATGAACGATGAATAATGAGCAATGAACAATGATCTATGAACGATGATCTCTGAACAATGTACGATAATCAATGATGAGTGAACAATGAACAATGAATGATAAACAATGAACAAGGATTAATTATTAAGAACAAGGAACGATAAACAATGAATAATAAACAATGAACAAGGATCAATGATCAATCAACAATAAACGATGAAGAATGAACAATGAACAATGACCTATGAATGATGAACAATGAGTAATATACAATGAATAATGATCAATGAATGATGAACGATGAACAATGAACAATGAACAATGACCAATGAATAATGAACAATGAACAAGGACCATTAATTAAGGAACGATGATCAATGATGAATGAAAAATGAACAATGAATGATGAACAATGAACATGGATCAATTATTAATGAACAATGAACGAAAAACAATGAATACTGAACAGTGAACAATGATCAATGGACAATCAACGATGAATGATGAATAATGAACGATGAATAATGAACAATGAACAATGACCAATTAATGATGAACATTAAACAAGGATCAACGATAAATGAATGATGAGGAATGCACAAGGATCAATGACAAATGAACTATGAACGATCAACAATGAACAAGTAAAGAAAGATTAATGATAAATGAACAATGAACAATGAACAATGAACAATGAACAGTGAACAATGAACAATAAATA
Source organism: Amaranthus tricolor (assembly GCF_026212465.1). NCBI lineage: Eukaryota > Viridiplantae > Streptophyta > Magnoliopsida > Caryophyllales > Amaranthaceae > Amaranthus > Amaranthus tricolor. The sequence goes on from NC_080049.1 coordinate 13,793,712, forward strand.
ATGAACAATGAACAATAAAAAAGGAGTAATGGATAATGAACAATGAACTAGAATCAATGAATAATGAACAATGGTCGATGAACAATGAATATTGAACAATAAACAAGGATCAATGATTAATGAACAATGAACGATGAACAACAAATAAGCACCAATAATCAATGAACAATAAACGATGAACAATGAATGATGAACAAGGAACAAGGATCATTTATCAAGGAACAATGAACAATGAGTTATGAATGATGAACTACGAATAAGGATAAATGATCAATGAACAATGAACAATGAACAATCAAATGATCAAAGATGAATGAACAATGCACGATGATCTATGATCAATGAAAGATAATCAAAAATAAATGAACAATGAACAATGATCAAGGATTAATTATCAATGAACAATGAACGATGAACAACTAATAATGAACAATGACCAATGAATGACGAACAATGAACAAGGATCAAGGATTAATGAATGATGAAGGATGAACTAGGATCAATTATAAGTGAATAATACACGATGAACAATGACCAATGAACACTTAATGATGATTAATGAACAAGGATTAATGATCAATGAACCATCAACGATGAACAATGAACAATAAATAAGGGTTAATGATCAATGAACAATGAACGACGAACAATGAAAAATGAACAATGAATAGTAAACAATGAACAATGAACAATGAGCAATGAGTAATGGATAATGAACAATGAACAAGGATCAATGTGAAAAGAACAATGATCGATGAACAATGAATTTTGAAAAATAAACAAGGATCAATGATTAATTGTAAATGAACAATTAACAATGAATTATGAACAATGAACAAGGATCAGTTATCAATGAAGAATGAAAGATGAACAATAAATAATGAACAATGACCAATGAACAATGAGCAACAAACAAGGATCAATGATCAATGAACAATAAACGAGGAAAAATGAATGATGAACAATGAACAAGGATAAATTATCAAGGAACAATGAACAATGAACAATCCACAAGGATCAATGATCAATAAACGATGATCAATAAACAATGAACGATGCTCAATGATTAATGAACATTGAACAATGAATGATGAACAATAAACAAGGATCAATTATCTAGGAACAATGAATGGTGAACAATGAACAAGTATCAATGATGAATGGTCAATGAACAATAAACAATAATCTATGAAAAATGAACGATAACTAATGATAAATGACCAATTAACAATGAATGATGAACAATGAACAAGGATCGATGACGAATGAATAATGAAGAATGAATAAGGATCAATAAATAATGAACAATGAATGATAGATAATGAACAAGTCTCAATGATCAATGAACAATGAACGATGAACAATAAATATGGATTAGTGATCAATGAACAATGAACGATGAACTATAAAAAATGAACAATGAATAGAAAACAATGAACAATGAACAATTACTAATGAGTAATGGATAATGGATAATGAATAATGAACAAGGATCAATGATAAATGAACAATGATCGATGAACAAGAAACAAGGATCAATGATCAATAAACAGTTAATGATGAACAATGATTGATGAACAATAAACAAGCATAAATTACCAAGGAACAACAAACGGTGAACAATGAACGAGGATCAATGATCAAAGATCAATAAACAATGAACGATGAATGATGAACAATGAACAAGGATAAATGATCAATGAACGATGATCAAAGAACAATGAACGGTTATTAATGATGAATGAACAATGAACAATGAATGATTAACAATAAAAAAGGATTAATTATCAAGGAATAATGAACGATGAACAATGATAAAGGATCAATGAACAATGAACGATGAATAATGAACAATGAACAATGATGTATGAATAATGAACGATGATCAAAAATATATGAACAATGAACAATGAATGATGAACAATGAACAACGATCAGTTATTAATGAACAATGAACGATAAACAATGAATAATGAACAACGAACAAGGATCAATGATCAATCAATAATGAACGATGAATATGAACAATGAACAATGACAAATGAATGACGAACAATGAGTAATATACAATGAACAATGATCATTGATCAATGAATGATGAACGATGAACAATGAACAATGAACAATCACCAATGAATGATGAACAATGAACAAGGATCAATAATCAAAGAAGGATGATCAATGATGAATGAACAATGAACAATGAATGATGAACAATTAACATGGATCAATTATTCATGAACAATGAACGATAAAAAATGAATAATGAATAATGATCAATGATCAATCAAAAATGAACGATGAATGATGAATTATAAGCAATGAATAATGACCTATGAATAATGAACGATGAACAATGAACAATGAACAACGAACAATGACCTATGAATAATGCACGATGAATAATGAACAATGAAGAATGACCAATTAATGATGAAGATTGAACAAGGATCAATGACCAATAAACAATGAATGATAAAGAATGAACAAGGATCAATTATCAATGAATAGTAAACGCTGAATAATGAAAATGAACACTTAATGATGAACAATACACAAGGATCAATGATAAATGAACTATGCACGATGAACAATGAACAGGTAAACAAGGATTAATGATAAATGAACAATGAACAATAAACAATGAACAATGAACAATGAACAATGAACAATGAACAGTAAACAAAGAACAATGAACAATGAAAAAGGAGTAATGGATAATTAACAATGAACAAGAATCAATGAATAATGAACAATGGTCGATGAACAATGAATATTGTACAATAAACAAGGATCAATGTTTAATGAACAATGAACCATGAAGAACAAACAAGGATTAATGATCAATGAACAATAAACGATGAACAATGAATGATGAACAAGGAACAAGGATCAATTACTAAGGAACAAAGAACGATGAAAAATGAACAAGGATATATGATCAATGATCCATGAACAATGATTTATGAATGAACAACGAACAACGAAAAATGCTCAATGAATAATGATCAATCAAAAGATCAATGATGAATGAATAATGAACAATAAATGATGAACAATAAACAAGGATCAAATATCAAGGCACAATGAATGCGGAACAATGAACAAGGATCAATGATCAATGGTCAATGAACAATGAACAAGTATCTATGAAAAATGAACGATAATTAATGATAAATGACCAATTAACAATGAATGATGAACAATGAACAATGAATAATGAACAATGACCAATGAATGATGAACAATGAACAAGGATCGATGACCAATGAATAATGAAGAATCAACAAGGATCAATGAACAATGAACAATGAATGACAGACAATGAACAAGGATCAATGATCAATGAACAATGAACGATGAACAACAAATAAGGATTAATCATCAATGAACAATGAACGATAAACAATGAAAAATGAACAATGAACAGAAAACAATGAACAATGAACAACGACTAATGAGTAATGGATAATGAACAATGAACAAGGATCAATGATAAATGAACAATGATCGATGAACAACAAACAAGGATCAATGATCAATGAACAGTCAAATGATGAACAATAAACAAAGATAAATTATCAAGGAATAATAAACGGTGAACAATGAACGAGGATCAATGATCGATGATTAATAAACAATGAACGATGAATGATGAACAGTGAACAAGGATAAATGATGATTGAACGATGATCAAAGTAAAATGAACGATGATTAATGATGAATGAACAATGAACAATGAATGATGAACAACAAAACAGGATTATTTATCAAGGAATAATGAACGATGAACAATGATAAATGATAAATGAACAATGAACGATGAATAATGAACAATGAACAATGATCTATGAACAACGAAAGATAATCAATGATGAATGAACAATGAACAATGAATGATGAACAATGAACAAGAATCAATTATTAATGAACAATGAACAATAAAAAATGAATAAAGAACAACGAACAAGGATCAATGATCAATCAACAATGAACGATGAATAATGAACAATGAACAATGACCAATGAATGATGAACAATGAGTAATATACAATGAACATTGATCAATGATCAATGAATGATGAACGATGAACAATGAACAATGAACAATGACCAATGAATGATGAACAATGAACAAGGATCAATAATCAAGGAAGGATGATCAATGATGAATGAAAAATGAACAATGAATGATGAACAATTAACATGGATCAATTATTAATGAACAATGAACGATGAAAAATGAACAAGGATCAATTATTTATGAACAATGAATGATGAACAATGAATAATGAACAATGACCAATGAATGATGAACAATGAACAAGGATCGATGACCAATGAATAATGAAGAATGAACAAGGATCAATGATCAATGAACAATGAATGATAGACAATGAACAAGGATCAATGATCAATCAATGATAAATGAACAATGAACGATGAACAATAAATAAGGATTAATGATCAATGAACAATGAACGATGAACAATGAAAAATGAACAATGAACAGAAAACAATGAACAATGAACAATGACTAATGAGTAATGGATAATGAACAATGAACAAGAATCAATGATAAATGAACAATGATCGATGAACAAGAAACAAGGATCAATGATCAATGAACAGTCTAATGATGAACATTGGTTGATGAACAATAAACAAGGATAAATTATCAAGGAACAATGAACGGTGAACAATGAACGAGGATCAATGATCGATGATCAATAAACGATGAACAATGAATGATGAACAAGGAACAAGGATAAATGATCAATGTACGATGATCAAAGTACAATGAACGATGATTAATGATGAATGAACAATGAACAATGAATGATGAACAATAAACAAGGATTATTTATCAGGGAATAATGAACGATGATCAATGATAAATGATCCATGAACAATGAACGATAAATAATGAACAATGAACAATGATCTATGAACAATGAATGATAATCAATGAATGATGAACAATGAACAAGGATCAATTATTAATGAACAATGAATGATAAACAATGAATAATGAACAACGAACAAGGATCAATGATCAATCAACAATGAACGATGAATAATGAACAATGAACAATGACCAATGAATGATGAACAATGAGTAATATACAATGAACAATGATCAATGATCAATGAATGCTGAACGATGAACAATGAACAATGAACAATGACCAATAAATGATGAACAATTAACAAGGAACAATAATCCAGGAACGATGATCAATGATGAATGAACAATGAATGATGAACAATGAATGATGCACAATGAACATGGATCAATTATTAATGAACAATGAATGATAAACAATGAATAATGAACAATGATCAATGATCAATGAACAATGAACGATGAATGATGAATAATGAGCAATGAATAATGACCTATGAATAATGAACGACGAATAATGAACAATGAAATATAACCTATGAATAATGGACGATGAATAATGAACAATAAACAATGAGCAATTAATGATAAACAATGAACAAGGATCAATGATAAATGAATGATGAAGAATGAACAATGATCAATGACAATAAACAATGAATGATAAAGAATGAACAAGGATCAATTATTAATCAATAATAAACACTATTCAACGAAAATGAACACTTAATGATGAACAATACACATGGATCAATGATAAATGAACTATGAACGATGAACAATGAACAGGTAAACAAGGATTAATGATAAATGAACAATGAACAATAAACAATGAACAATGAACAATGAACAATGACCAATTAATGATGAACAATGAACAAGATTCAATGATAAATGAATGATGAAGAATGAACAAGGATCAATGGCCAATGAACAATGAATGATAAAGAATGAACAAGGATCAATTATCAATAAATAAGAAACACTGAACAATTAAAATGAACACTTAATTATGAGCAATACACAAGGATCAATGATAAATGAACTATGAACAATTAACAATGAACATGTAAACACAGATTAATGATAAATGAACAATGAACAATGAACAATGATCAATGAACAATGAACAGTAAACAATGAACAATGAATAATGAACATTGAACAATGAACAATGAACAATGAAAAATGAGTAATAGATAATGAACAATGAACAAGAATCAATGAATATTGAATAACGGTCGATGAACAATGAATAATGTACAATAAACAAGGATCAATTATTAATGAACAATGAAAGATGAAGACCAAACAAGGATTAATGATCAATGAACAATAAAATATGAACAATGAATGATTAACAAGGAACAAGGATCATTTATCAAGGAACAATGAACGATGAAAAAGAAAAAGGATATATGATCAATAATCAATTAACAAAGAATTATGAATGATGAACAACGAACAAGGATAAATGATCAATGAACAATGATCAATGAACAATCAAATGATAAATGATGAATGAACAATGAAAAAGGAATGATGAACAATAAACAAGGATCAATTATCATGGAACAATGAACGATGAACAATGAATAAGGATCAATGATCAATGGTGAATGAACAATGAACGATAATCAATGATAAATGAACAATGAATAATGAATGATGAACAATGAACGAGGATTAAATATCATTGAACAATGAACGATGAACAATTAATAACGAACAATGACCAATGAATGATGAACAATGAACAAGGATCGATGATCAATGAACGATGAAGAATTAACAAGGATCAATTATAAAAGATTTATAAACGATGAACAACGAATAATGAACACTTGATGATGAGCACTGAACAAGGATTAATGATCAATGGACCATGAACGATGATCAATAAAAAAGGATTAATGATAAATGGACAATGAACGATGAACAATGAAAAATGAGCAACGAATAGTAAACAATGAACAATGAACAATGACTAATGAGTAAAGGATAATGAACAATCAACAAGGATCAATGTGAAAAGAAGAATGATCGATGAACAATGAATAAAGAACAATGATTAATTATAAATGAACAATTAACAATGAATAATGAACAATGAACAAGGATTAATAATCAATGAACAATGAACGATGAACAATGAATAATGAATAATGACCAATGAACCATGAAGAACAAACAAGGATCAATGATCAATGAACAATAAACGAAGAAAAATGAATGATGAACAATGAAGAAGGATAAATTATCAAAGAACAATAAACAATGAACAATGCACAAGGATTAATGATCAATGAACGATGATAATTGATGAATGAACAATGAACAATGAATGATGAACAATAAACAAGGATCAATTATCGTGGAACAATGAACGATGAACATTGAATATGGATCAATGATCAATAGTTAATGAACAATGAACTGGAAAAATGAACGATAATTAAAGATAAATGAACAATTAACAATGAATGATGAACAATGAACAAGGATCACTTATCAATGAACAATGAACGATGAACAATGAATAATGAACAATGACCAATAAATGATAAACAATGAACACGGATCAATGTCCAAAGAATAATGAAGAATGAACAAAGATCAATGATCAATGAACAATGAATGATTCACAATGAACAAGGATCAATGATCAATGAACAATGAACGATGAACAATATATAAGGATTAATGATCAATGAACAATGAACGATGAACAATGAAAAATGAATAATGAACAGAAAAAATTGAAGAATGAACAATGACTAATGAGTAATGGATAATGAAAAATGAGCATGTATGAATGATAAATGAACAGTCAATGATGAACAATGAATGATGAACAATGAACAAAGATAAATTATCAAGGAACAATGAACGGTGAACAATGAACGAAGACCAATGATCAAAGATCAATTAACAATGAACGATGAATGATGAACAATGAACAAGGATAAATGATCAATGAATGATGATCAATGAACAATTAACGATGATTAATGATGAATGAACAATGAACAGTAAACAAGGATTAATTATCAAGGAATAATAAAGGATGAACAATGATAAATGATCAATAAACAATGAACAATGAATAATGAACAATGAACAATGATCTATGAACAATGATCTATGAACAATGAACGATAATCAATTATGAATGAACAATGAAGAACGAATGATGAAGAATGAACAAGGATCAATTATTAATGAACAATGCATAATGAACAACGAACAAGGATTAATGATCAATCAACAATGAACGATAAACAATGACTTATGAATGATGAACAATGAGTAATATACAATGACCAATGATCAATGATCACGGAATGATGAACGATAAACAATGAACAATGAACAATGACCAATGAATGATGAACAATGAACAAGGACCAATAATCAAGGAACGATGATCAATGAAGAATGAATAATGAACATTGAATGATGAACAATGAATATGGATCAATTATTAATGAACAATGAACGATAAACAATGAATAATGAACAATGAAAAATGATCAATGAACAATGAACGATGAATGATGAATAATGAACAATGAACAATGATCTATGAATAATGCACGATGTATAATGAACAATGAACAATGACGAATTAATGATGAACAATGAACAAGGATCAATGATAAATGAATGATGAAGAATGAACAAGGATAATTGATCAATGAACAATGAATGATAAAGAATGAACAAGGATCAATTATCAATGAGTAATAAACACTGAAAAATGAAAATAAACACTTAATCATGAACAATGCAAAAGGATAAATGTTAAATGAACTATGAACGATGAACAATGAACAGGTAAACAAGGATTAATGATACATGAACAAAGAACAATAAACAAGGAACAATGAACAATGAATAATGACCTATGAATGATAAACAATGTGTAATATACAATGAACAATGATCAATGATTAATGAATGATGAATGATGAACAATGAATAATGAACAATGACCAATGAATAATAAACAATGAACAAGGACCAATAATAAAGGAACGATGATCAATGATGAATGAACAATGAACAATGAATGATGAACAATGAACTTGTATCAATTATTAATGAACAATGAACGATAAAAAATGAATATTGAACAATCTACAATGAGTGATGAATAATGAACAATGAAAATTGACCTATAAATAATGAACGACGAATAATGAACAATGAACAATGACCAATTAATGATGAACAATGAACAAGGATGAATTATAAATGAACTATGAACGATGAACAATGAACAGGTAAACAAGGATTGATGATAAATGAAGAATGAACAATGAACAATGAACAATGAATAATGAACAGTGAACAGTGAACAGTAAATAATGAACAATGAACAATGCAAAATGAGTAAAGGATAATGAACAATGAATAAGAATCAATGAATAATGAAAAATGGTCGATGAACAATGAATATTGAACAATAAACAAGGATCAATGATTAATGAACAATGAACGATGAAGAACAAACAAGGATCAATGATCAATGAACAATAAACAATGAACAATGAATAATGAACAAGGAATAAGGATCAATTATCAAGGAACAATGAATTATAAATCATGAACAAGGAACAAGGATAAACGATCAATGAATAATCAAATGATCAATGATGAAAGAACAACGAACAATTAATGGTGAACAATAAACAAGGATCAATTATCATGGAACAATGAACGATGAACAATGAATAAGGATCAATGATCAATGGTCAATGAACAATGAACGATGATCTAATAACAATGAACGATAGTCAATGATAAATGACCACTAAATGATGAACAATGAACAAGGATCAATGATCAATTAATGATGAAGAATGAACAAGGATCAATTATAAATGAATAATAAACGATGAACAATGAACAATGAACACTTAATGATGAACAATGAATAAGGATTAATGATCAATGAACCATGAACGATGAACAATGAAGAATAAATAAGGATTAATGATCAATGAACAATGAACGATGAACAATCAAAAATGAGCAATGAATAGTAAACAATTAAGAAAGAATAATGACTAATGAGTAATGGATAATGAACAATGAACAAGGATCAATGTTAAATGAACAATGATCGATGAACTATGAATATTGAACAATAAATAAGGATAAATGATTAATGAATAATGAACGATGAACAATGAATGACGAACAATGAACAAGCATAAATTATCAAGGAACAATGAACGTTGAACAATGCACAAGGATCAATGATCAATGAACGATGATCAATAAACAATGAACGATAATTAATGATGAATAAACAATGAACAATGAATAATGATCAAAGAACAAGGATCAATGATCAATGGTCAATGACCAATGAACGATGATCTATGAAAAATGAATGATAATTAATGATAAATGAACAAGTAACAATGAATGACGAACAATGAACAAGGATCAATTATCAATGAAAAATGAACGATGAACAATGAATAATGAATAATGACCAATTAATGATGAACAATGAACAAGGATCAATGATCAATGAATAATGAAGAATGAACAAGGATCATTGATCAATTAGCAATGAATGATAAACAATGAACAACGATCAATGATCAATGTACAATGAACGATGAACAATAAATAAGGATTAATGATCAATGAACAATGAACGATGATCAATGAAAAATGAACAATGAACTAAAAACAATGAACAATGGACTATGACTAATGAGTAATGGATAATGAACAATGAACAAGGATCAATGATATATGAACAATGATCGATGAACAACAAACAAGGATCAATGATCAATGAACAGTAAATGATGAACAATGAATGATGAACAATGAACAAGGATAAATTATCAAGGAAGAATCAACGGTGAACAATGAACGAGGATCAATGATAAGCGATCAATAAACAATGAATGATGAATGATGAACAATGAACAAGGATAAATGATCAATGAACAATGATCAATGAAGAATGAATGATGATTAATGATGAATTAACAATGAACAATGAATGATGAACAATAAACAAGGATTAACTATCAAGGAACAATGAACGATGAGCAATGATACATGATCAATGAACAATGAACGATGAATAATGAACAATGACAAATGGTCTATAAACGATGATCTATGAACAATGAACGATAATCAATGATGAATGAACAATGAATAATGAATAATGAACAAGGATCAATTATTAATGAACTTTGAACGATAAACAATGAACAATCAGTAGTGGAAAAAACCTTATTTGCTTCGATTTTTTGGACATTATTTGCTGCAGTTTTGGCCCCAAGCAATAGTGCTAGCAGAAAATGGCCAATTTTAAATGCTGCGGTTTTAAACCGCAGCTAAAAAAGGGCAATATTTGCTGCGGTCAACCCTTAACCGCAGCAAATAAGTGAGAGTATTTGCTGCGGTGAACTCGAAAACCGCAGCAAATAAGTAAGATTATTTGCTGTGGTTCTGGGGTTGACCGCAGCCAATACTCTCTCTTATTTGCTACGGTTAAGGGTTGACCGCAGCAAATAGTTATTAATTTTTTTTCTTTTTTCGTTTAATACTAATATTAATCTAATAATAATGTACAATGTAATAAACAATGATTAATCCAATAATCCAATCATAATCACAAATAATCACCAATAATCTCTTTGTAATAATAAACTCTCGATCGTATATATAATATAATATTATGTACGTACATATATATATAATATACATTAAAGTCCTAAATAATCTATACTAATTACAATTTATCAAGGACAAAAATTAGCAAGACACGCGGCAATCTTGTCTTTTATAAAATCTATAATATTATATAAAAGTAAAAGATTAATAAACATTAGATTTTACCAATAATAATTGATTTTATAGTAAATATATATATTATAATATAATTTAAGAACGTAACTAATACTTACGGTATCTATATTTTCGACTCTAACCTCCTTCACAAATTTAATAATATCGTCCATGTATTTCAACATGTAGTCACCGCAATCAACGGAATTAGAACGTTGTTGAAAGCACTAAGAATAAATAGATGTTAGTGCCAAAAAAGCTTAAAAACGCTGAAAATCAGAACTAAATTAACATCTAATATCTAGCATATGACTATGATTTGAATGATAAACACTTCAACACAATAATATATACCAAATAGAGTTGTGTGCCAAGTTTCGTGCAAAACAAACCCAGTTGAAGCTACTTTATGCGCAAAAGTGCCAAAAACGCTTAAAAACACATAAAATCGCAACTTAACATGTAATTTTTAGCATATGAATATGATTTTCAATTCTAACAACTTTAACACAATAATATATACCAAATAATGTTGTGTGCCACGTTTCATGCAAAACAAACCAAGTTTGAGCTACGTTATGCGCAAAATTGCCAAAAACGCTAAAAAAACCCTTAAAATGGCAACTTAACACGTAAATTCTAACATATGACTATGACTTTCAATGCTAACCACTTAAGCACAAGAATATATACCAAATAATGTTGTGTGCCATGTTTCGTGCAAAACAAACCAAGTTTGAGCTACTTTATGCGCAAAAGTGCCAAAAACACTTAAAAACCCTTAAACTCACAACTTAACACATAATTTCTAGCATATGACAATGATTTTCAATTATAACCTCTTCAACACAAGAATATATACCTAATAATATTGTGTGCCAAGTTTCGTGCAAAACAATCCAAGTTCGAGCTACTTTATGCACAAAAGTACCAAAAACGTTTAAAAACCCATAAAATCGCAACTTAACACGTAATTTCTAGCATATGACTATGATTTTCAATTCTAACCACTTCAACACACTAATATTTACCAAATTGTGTTGTGTGCCAAGTTTCGTGCAAAACAAACAAAGTTTGAGCTACTTTATGCACAAAAGTGCCAAAAACGCTTTAAAACCCTTAAAATCGCAACTTAACACGTAATTTCTAGAATATAACTATGATTTTCAATTCTAACCACTTCAACACAATAATATATACCAAATAGGTTTGTGTGCCAAGTTTCGTGCAAAATAAAAAAAGTTTGAGCTACTTTATGAGTAAAAGTGCCAAAAACGCTTAAAAACCCTTAAAATCGCAACTTAACATGTAATTTCTAGCATATGACTTTGATTTTAAATTCTAACCACTTCAACACAATAATATATACCAAATATTGTCGAGTGCCAAGTTTCATGCAAAACAAACCAAGTTTGAGCTACTTTGTGCGCAAAAGTGCCAAAAACGCTTAAAAACCCTTAAAATCGCAACTTAACACGTAATTTCTAGCATATGACTATTATTTTCAATTCTCACCACTTCAACACAATAATATATACCAAATAGTGTTGTGTGACATGTTTCGTCCAAAACAAACAATGTTTGAGCTACTTTATGCGCAAAAGTCCAAAAAAAGCTTAAAAACCCATAAAATCGAATTTGTGTACCTTTATTGTTGTCCATTTCGGAATTGTGGCTCTGAATGTATATCCCATTTATCCACCCACTTTTTCATTGTGCTGAAACGCATGGGAAAAGTAATACTATTTATATATATACATATATAACACTTAATTAAATCAAATATGTAAAATAATTAATATTACGTACGCATTTGAAAAACGCTTTGAATTTTGTTTTAGGAGGCGGGCTTTGAGGTTTTTGTAATGAGTCGAAGACGTGGATAATGTTTGTTAAAGGACAAATGATCAAAAGTATCGAATTCAAACTACAAACACAAAGTTATATTCAACAATTTAAAGATTATGTGAACTTAAAAATCAAAAGATTTGTTCAATTTCAAAATTCAAACTACATATGGAGCCAGAATGAACATGTATTTAGATGCAAGGGAATTAGTCAAAGAAGTCTGAATGTATTCTCTGACATCATCTGGATTATGCACACATTGAGTATCCAAAATCGACTCAGGACAAAACCATCCAAATTTTATTGGAGGTTCGCAAGAATTTAGCTCCTCGTAAGCCGCACTAAACTCATGAATAAGAAAATTTTGTTAGTAATTCGGTTATTTAAACAATTAAAAAACAATGCCTAACTTGTAAGATAATGAACATCACCTCATGTAGACATGGATAAGAGCTACGTTCAACATCTCTCCTCTAAAAAATTGCCCAATGTCACTAGGACAAATAATTACAAATTGGCTCTCTAAAAAGCAGAATTGTTCCTTCAGCAGGTTTAGAATGATTGGGTCCTCCTCACTTATGCGCGATGCACAAGTGTGCAGCCACTTGCAATCTTGAGATTGATCTTTTAGCTCCGCATCAGTCGAAATTGGAGTGCTTGGCATCGACTTTGACCTAGTCGACACCTTTGCTGAGGAACTGATCTCTCTTCAAAATCCCTTTGGACTCTTTTGCTATTTCAATTTATATAATTAAATTAGTGTATGCATGTAATTAAAAAAATAAAAATAAATAAGGTATAAATGATTATTACCATGCTAGTGAATCGGACACAAGCATATGGCCATGTGACGAAACTACCTAGGGCGTCTGATAGTTTCTCAAGGCTCCATTCTGGCATTGGAACCGGGAGTGAGAAATCTTCAAACCCCTTTAGAATAGTTTCCACGGTCACAATAATGTGGTCGCTTGTAACAGGCATCGAATGCACTATTTGGCCCTCTTTGGTTGGCTGGGCCACACCATATGCGACCTCAGTTAAGTCGCCATCACTAGCAACACCTAACTAAGGCAGCAAAAGAGAACAAGGAGTCGCCTCCTGAAAATTATGTCGTTTAGTATAATGAGCATCATAATAAAATATTAAAACGCGTTGCAATTTAAATTAATAAGTGCTTATATATTTAAAAACTATGTACTTGTAGCACTGGCTCCGGAGTTAGCTCCGGATTTTGAGCAACGGAGTTTATGGTCTCCGGTGTGGGGTTTTCCCCTTCAGGGGTGGTAATGGGCTGGTGTGCTATGGGGGTAATGGGCTCGGGTGTTAGCTCGACCAAAGCATTAGGATCTCCATGTTGACTTTCCTGATCCTCGACAATCAAGTTTGCCAAGTCAACAATGGGTGCTCCCATCTTCTGCAACACCACGGCCAGTTTGGCGAGAACCTCCTTCGTAATTTCTACTCGAAGGGTTGCTACTTCATCTCGCAGCATCGTTCGGGATTGAGTAGCAACACACTCTTTGCCGAATGCCTTCTGTAACCCCACGCGGACGCCTCCTTTTCCGACTACCCGCCCACTGTGGTCTTTCCCTAAGACCATATGTTATGCGTCAACATTGCCTCCTTGGGTTAACTCCCCCATAGCTTCTTTTTCCTTCCAGCCCATCTGTTCAAATAAAAAGTGACATATATAACAATTAGTATAAGTAAATCAAAGCCAAAGAATACAAAACAAATAAAGAATATACTTAATAATTTCAAAACTCAGCACAGCATCAGCAACCTTCTTCGTTCCCAGATCATTAATGTTAAATTTACCACTTGCATCTCGGGAACGAAGCCCGCAATGCCAATCTCGCACCTGATCTCCAGCAAGAGTACTCACGGATGCGGAGCTAGTCGTAGATGAGGGTATGGATGAACTTTGATTGGGGTATAAACTCGCATCCAGCCACTCTTTTCAGACCTCATCGTACGTTTTTTGGCCAAGGCGATGGTAAAAACTTTCTTTTGCATGCTGAATCAGAAGCTTTACCACGCTTTTCCTAATTAATCAATAGAAAAATCGAATGTCATATATTAGTTTAATGATTGAATCAAAAGAAGTAAATTCAAATCAAAAATTATAATATAATATGAAATACTTACAACTTCTATTGGAGTTGTTCTTTTGGCAACAAAGGCCTCCCAATCCCTCTTCGATATCTGACCCCATATTTCGTAGGGCATCTTCGAAGGTGCTTGCTCTCCACCTTTGTTTCCCGTTTTGACCTTTTTGGTCGGACGGGCACGCATATTCGTAATCCAGCCAGATACTAGCGTGGATTTGAAATCTCTGAATCTTTTAACAACAGCTGAAAGAAACACATTCTTCTTCTACTCATCGCTCTCGATGTGAAAAGGATTCTATAAAAAAAATTATATTTATTAGTATCAATTAAACTAATTTTAAAATAAAACTAAATGAATAAAAATAGTAATGTTGCTTATTACCACAGTATAATTCCATAGAGTTCTTCAAACCTGTGGAACCTCGTTCCATGAGTGCAATATGGAAAGCTTGCAGATACATAGACCCACTTGTTTTCCATATTGCCTACGCCATTTTCCGCAGGGTTGACCTAATGCATTGTATTCAAAATGCATGGGTTCTGTGACTTTGAGGTTTTTCGTTGTTCCTCGCCCTTTTCTTTTCTTACTGGTAGTGCGAGCGTCCATTATTAGTGGGGCGTCTTCAGTCTCAGAATCATTGTCAAGTGGTGGAGCGTCTTCAGCCATACGCTCGTATCTCACAATTTGGTCGTCTTCAGTGTCGTAAATATGATGCTCATTATCCGAGGTCTGAATCTCGGGGACAATTTCGTCTCTGAATAGATGCATTGTATATCAGTACCTGAAAGAGTATGAATAGAAATATATTAGAACACAAGCTAAGTAATATTAAGAATATGACTATGATTTACAATTCTAATACGTTCAACACAATAATATATATCAAATAGTGTTTTGTGCAAAGTTTCATGCAAAATAAACCAAGTTTTAGCTACTTTATGCGCGAAAGTGCCAAAAAACTTAAAAAAAAGCTTAAAATCACAACTTACCAAGTAATATTAAGAATATGACTATGATTTACAATTCTAATACGTTCAACACAATAATATATACCAAATAGTGTTGTGTGCAAAGTTTCATGCAAAACAAACCAAGTTTTAGCTAATTTATGTGCAAAAGTGTCAAAAAAAACTTTTAAAAGCTTAAAATTCATACCTTGTGAATCACTTAATTCAAATGTATTCCTTCCGTGTGATCTACAAGCATATAACCAACATCTACATCATCTTGATCCACTGATTTTGGATTGATAAAGGGAGAGGAATCTTCAAAAGCTACATATTCTTCCTCATCCTCAACATCACCTATACCAAGGATGTTTGTTTTTCCCGGTATAACAATAGACCATTTTTTATCAGACGGGTCTACAATGTAGAATACTTGCTTGGCTTGTGTGGCTAGTATGAATGGCTCCTCACTATCGCGCAAACGAGCTAAGTCTACAATAGTGAATCCACAAGGGTCGTCATTTTTTATGCATCGTCGATTATTATCTACCCACTTACATTTGAAAAGACCAATATTGAAAGTAGAGTAGTCAAGCTCCCATATTTCATGTACCCGCCCGTAGTATACCAATTTAGCATCAACCGACGCTTGATCCTTCGCACTCACGTAAAATGTAGATGACGCCAAAATAGAAACCAATTAATAAACGTCTTTTTATGCAACTGCATCAATGCCCTATCCCCTTTAGAAGGATGTTTTGCGCGCAATATATCAAGATGCTCACTCAAAAAAGGATGAACTTCCGGAATATGATGCAACACATACAAGTGTGCTTGTAGAAGGCTATCTCGAGGAGGCGTGACCGATTTGGAGCCAATTGTTCCTTTTCCCTCAAGCCTTCCTTCATGTCTAGAGGTGGGAAGTCCAATGGGCTTTGCCATGGCCATATTCTCGGCTATAAAGTTACTAATCTCATCTCTCACAGTGCCTTGAATCATACTCCCCTCGGGTTGTGCTAGATTTCTCACCTTGTTTTGTAAAACACCCATGTGTCTTTCAAAAGGATAACACCACCTTAAAAAAAACTGGACCCAAAAGCTTGATCTCACGAACTAGATGGAAAATAAGATGAACGATTATGTCAAAGAAATAAGGTGGAAAATACATCTCAAACTTGCATAAAGTTACAATCACGTCGAGTTGAAGAGCATCAAGTTTAAAGGGATCAAGAACTTTACTACAAATTTTGTTGAAGAACGAACACAGCTCGGTAATAGCATATCTCACATGTTTTGGCAGTATTCCATGGATTGCAATTGGTAAGAACAGTTGCATCATTACATGGCAATCGTGAGATTTCATGCTTCCCAACTTCAGCTCACTATTTAGGCTCACAAATCTCTTCATGTTGGATGAGTACCCAGAGGGAACCTTAATGCCATACAAAGACTCACAAAATGTCCGCTTCTCTGCTTTAGACAATGTTTAGCAAGCTGGAGGCAAATAAACTTTGTCATAGCTCATCTTCTTCTTACCGCCCTTTCCCTTGTTACTGCCACTAACTTCATCAGCTCTATTTCTTTTCTTACTCACCTTAACATGTGCCTACAACTCCGGACGAAGACCCTTACCTTCAAACCAATCGCGCATGGCCCTAACATCCTTTGTCTTACCCGGAATGTTCGTGAGAGTCCCTAGAATGGCATCGCATACATTTTTCTCTATATGCATAATGTCAAGACAATGCCTGGCCTGTAGATCTCTCCAATATGGAAGCTTCCAAAAGATTGATTCTTTTTTCCATAACCGGTCAACGGTCGACGAGCTACACGGTCCTCAACCTCCCCGTTGAACATCTTCTTCTTTATACGATATTGGTGATCACGTGGGAGGAACTTTTGATGGTACATGAATACGTGTTTGCATTTGGGAATTCACGTGGATTCCATGTCATCGATACATATTGGGCATGCTTTCTTCCCTTTGTTCTTATACCTCGATAAGTTGCCATATGCCGGAAAATCATTAACGGCACATAAAAGCATTGCACGCAAGGTGAGGTTCTCATTAGCATATGCATCAAACACTTAAACGCCTTTATCCCACATCTATCTCAAAACCTCAACGAGAGCTGCAAGATATGCATCTATGTCATTGCCAGGTTTTTTAGGACCCGAGATAAGAAGTGAAAGTAGAATGTACTTACGCTTCATACACAACCAAGGTGGCAAATTATAGATCACTAAAAGTACCGGCCAAGTACTATGTTGAGAACTAAGATTGCCGAATGGGTTCATTCCATCCGTACATAGTCCAAGCCTTAAATTACGAACCTCATCCCCAAAAGTCTTATGCAACCTATCAATACTCTTCCACTCCCGAGAATCAGATGGATGTGTGAGCCAGTGACCTTTCTTCACCCTATCTGTATGCCACCTCAAATTTAACGCATCTTTCTTTATAGAAAACAAGCGCTTGAATCTAGGTATTATTGGAACATACCACAATACCTTAGCCCGGGGCCCTTTAGCATCCCGAGCACCTTTACGCTTGTAGTGCGAAAACCCACACCTAGGACACTCTTCTAAGTTCTCGTTTTCATTCCGATACAACACACAATCATTCGGACACGAATGAATCCTCTGGTACTCTAAGCCGAAAGGACACATGAGCTTTTTCGCATAATATGTCGACTTTGGAAGTTCATTTCCCTCATGAAGCATCTCAGCTAACGATTCTAATAACATTGTGAAACTAGCGTCACTCCAATTGAACTTTGACTTAATGTTGAAAATTGTCAACACTACTGTTAATTTGGTGAACTTTGTACATCCAGGGTACAAAGGCTTTTGAGAAGCCTCTGTCAACAACTCAAAAACACGAGGGCATTTTCCTAACTCATCCTCGACTCCCTCCATCATCTCATCAACACGATCCACATCCTCATCCACATTCTCTTCATCTGTCTCATACACATCAACTAATGATCATAGAACAATGAATTATGAATGATCAACAACGAACAAGGATAAATGATCAATGAACAATGAAATGATCAATGATGAATGAAAAATGAACAATGAATGATGAACAATAAACAAGCATCAATTGTCATGGAAAAATGAACGATGAACAATGAACAAGGATCAATGATCAATGGTCAATGAACAATGAACGATGATCTATGAACAATGAACGATAATCAATGATAAATGAACAATGAACAATGAATGATGAACAATGAAGAAGGATTAATTATCAATGAACAATTAACGATGAACAATTAATAATGAACAATTACCAATGAATGATGAAAAGTGAACAAGGATCAATGATCAATGAATGATGATGAACGAACAAGGTTCTATTATAAATGAATAATAAACGCTGAACAATGAACAATTACCTCTTAATGATGAACAATGAACAATAAATAAGGATTATTGATCAATGAACAATGAACGATGTACAATGAAAAATTAACAATGAATAGTAAATAATGAAGAATGATCAATGGATAATGGGTAATGGATAATGAACAATGAACTAGGATCAATGTAAAATGAAATATGATCGATGAACAATGAATATTGAACAATAAACAAGGATTAATGATTAATGAATATTGAACGATGAACAACAAACAAGGATCAATGATCAATGATCAATGAACAATAAACGATGAACAATGAATGATGAACAATGAAAAAGGATAAATTATCAAGGAACAATGAACGATGAACAATGCATAAGGATCAATAATCAATGAACGATGATCAATAAACAATGAACGATGATCAATGATGAATGAACAATGAACGATGAATAATGAGCAATGAACAATGACCTATGAATGATAACAATGATTAATATACAATGAATAATGATCAATCATCGATGAACGATGAACGATGAACGATGAACAATGAACGATGAACAATGACCAATGAATGATGAACAATGAACAAGGACCAATGATCAAAGAACGATGATCCATGATGAATGAACAATCAATAATGAATGACGAACAATGAACGTGGATCAATTATTACTAAACAATGAACGATAAAAAATGAATAATGAACCATGATCAATGATCAATGAACAATGAACGATGAATGATGAATAATGAACAATGAACAATGACCTATGAATGATGAACAATGAACAATGATCAATGATCATTGAATAATGAACGATGAATAATGAACAATGAACAGTGACCAATTAATGTTGAACATTGAACAAGGATCAACGATAAATGAATAATGAAAAATGAACAAGGATCAATGATCAATGAACAATGAATGATAAACAATGAACAATGATCAATGATCAATGAACAATGAACGATGAACAATAAATAATGATTAATAATCAATGACAATGAGCGATGAACAATGAAAAATGAACAATGAATAGTAAACAATGAAGAATGAACAATGACTAATGAGTAATGGATAAAGAACAATGAACAATGATCGTTGAACAGTGAATATTGAATAATAAACAAGGATCAATGACAAACGAACAATAAACAATGAACAATAAGTCATGAACAATGAAAACCGAACAATTATAAAGGAACAATGAACTATGCACAATGAACAAGGATCAATGATCCATGATGAATGAACAATGAACGAGGAATGATGAACAATGAAACAAGATAAATGATCAATGATAATCAATGAACAATGAATGATGATCAATGATCAATGAATAATGAACGATGAATGATGAATAATTAAAAAGATAAATTATCAATGAACGATGATCATTGATCAATGAGCAATGAACAATGAATGATAAATAATGAACAAGGATCAATTATCAATGAACAATGAATGATGGACAATGAATAATGAACAATGAATAATGATCAATGATCACTGAAAAATGAAGGATGAATATGGAACAATGACCAATGATCAATGATCAATTAACAATAAACGAATATCAATAATGAATGAACAATGAACAATGAACAATGAATGATGGACAATGAACAATAAACAAGGATTCATGATCAATGAACAATAAACGATGAACAATGAACAATGAAAAATGAACAGCAAACATTGAACAATGAACAATGAACAATGAACAATGAGTAATGGATAATGAACAATGAATAAGGATTAATGATCATTGAACAATGATCGATGAATAATGAATATTAAGAAATAAACAAGCCTCAATAATTAATAAACAATGAACGATGAACAATAAACAAGGAACAATTATCAAGGAACAATTAACAACGAAGAAAGAACAAGGATCAATGCTCAATGATCAATGAACATAGAACGTTGAATGATGAACATTTAACAAGGATAAATGATCAATGAACGATGATCAATGAACAATGAAAGATGATCAATGAACAATGAATGATAAACAATAAAAAAAGATCAATTATCAAGGAACAATGAACGATAAACAATGAACAAGTATAATTAAGCAATGAAGATGAATGATGAAAAATGAACAAGGATTAATGATCAATGAATGATGATCTAAGAACAATGAACGATGATCAATGATGAATGAACAATGAACAATGAATGATGAAGAATGTACAAGGATTAATTATTAATGGACAATTGAACCATATACAGCTTAATCAGATTATGGTTCAGTTCCAGATGATATCCAATCCGATACAACTCAATGTAAAAGCATAGCTTAGCCCATATTAAGCATCCAACCCAAGAGCATGATGAGAACAAGAATAAAACAAACAAGGCCCACATTCCAGCCGAGGTGAAGCAACATAAACCAACAGATCACTCAAAAGCCCTCAGAACAACAAAGCTGCAGATGGACAACATTCTGACGACCAGGCCACCTTGCACCCTTGCTTGAAGCCTAATCATACGCGCCTAGAGATGAGCCAATCCAGAAATGACACCTTTGCACACGGAGCTAGCCATCAAGGGACCAGATTCCTCCTAATGTTACTCAGAGACCTCTGAGAACCCAGCTCAAGATGCCCCAGTCAGCTGATTGATACAAATAGCCTGTCTGTGACTTAGGCTAATTTTCTGTTTTTCTGTTTTAAAATAGAGTGTTGCTTGGCACGTGATGTAACTAGCCATTAGAATGTAGAAAACTATAAATAGAGCTCTAAGCTTTGTGTAGATTCATTCATTAATCAATAATTCAATTTTCATTCCTAAAATCAGATTGCAAGTGTTGAAATTCCTCTCTACCCTTCACTTGTGTGTTTGTGTGTGTATCTTCAACCGGCCAAAACAAAGAAAGTGTGGAACACTTCTAATTTCTAGATTGTGGGACAATCTAGGGTGTAACCTTTCCATCAAGTGAGTGGAACTCAGGGGATAGGCGTGGGAATCATTCTAATTGGTGACTGAAGCCAGAAGAGGGAGACCTAAGGCTGGCCTAAAAACCAAGAATTGGTTTCTTAGGTTGTTAGGTGTACTGAGTGTGTATTTAAGGGTCAAGGAATCTGCCTCTAATTGAGAAGGATGATTGTGTGCAAGATTGAGAGTCCAGAGGACCCTATCTTGGTGCATACTGCCAAGGTCTTCCCAAAAGCACATGACAAGCACTAATCTCCAAGACATCACAATAACGATTTCAAATATTTGCATTGCTATTTAACATCATACAATTAGAAAGTAGGAAAAGATTTCGTGTCATTTCAGTTTCTGAAACGACATTTGTTGGCTGTTTGTCTGAAATTTTTGAATCATCACATTTTGTTTTTCATTTGTACATCTTTATTTCTCTCTTACACTATAAAACTTGTGGTAGATTTCAAGAATCTGAATATCTGTTGTTTTTGCAGTGATTTGTTATTCTCTGTTAGGATTTTCTGTATTACATCTTGCTTTGTGTGTGTGTGTGCTTTCTGTGCTGGTTCCTAGCTGTTGAGACTTAGAGCCATGGATGCTAGAAGAGACGCCATAGAATAAACCCTATATGGAATAACACAACTCATCGCACAGGCTGGATTAGGAAATCAAGAAAGACCACCTATCAACCCGAATGATGATCATGAGGATAGGACAGTCAGGATAGACATCCAAGACTTTGATGGACAGTCTAATAAACCTGAGGAATACATAGAATGGGAGGCATGTCTAGATATGTATTTTGAGTATAAGAACACCACAGCATAGAAACAATACAAGCTTGCCAAAATTAAGCTAACAAAGCTAGCTGTCGTATGGTTAGAGGGCATCCAAAGATAGAGGATGAGGGAAGACAAGACTAGGATTGATACTTGGGATAAGCTTAAGAAGCATTTAAGGAGGAAGTATGTGCCTAACAACTATACGCATCAGTTGTACATAAAATGGAGTACCTTAAACCAAGGGGGAAGAAGTGTTAGTGAGTATATACAAGAATGGGAAAAACTAACTGTGTTGTGTGAGATCAATGAGACAGAAGATTTAAAGTTAGCCAAGTTCAAGGCTGGGTTAAGGGAGGATATTAGGGAGAAACTCATGGTGATACCCAACCTTAACCTGTAGCTAGCCTTTAATATAGCCACCACTGTTGAACAAGATTACACCAAGAAGAAAGTGTCAAATAACAATTACCTTAAGTCCCCTAGGAGCTTCAAACCCAAGAGTAACAACTCTAGTTCACCTAGATTACAAATGAAAACAAATCAACCGCCTAGTATATTTGGAAAGACAGTTGTGCCAATGAGAAAAATAGTATGTTTTAAATGCCATAGACATGGACATTATAAGGATTCTTGCCCTAATGCTAGAGCTTTCACTACTCAGGATTGGAAAGAGATTAGGGAGGATACTAAGCCTAAGATGATGCTAGTAGCCAAGAATGGTAGTATAGAGGAAAATTGGCCTCCAATACTTGAGGGATCATATAGAGTGAATGAATCAGGGAGACTAGTCAGATATGAACATAGCACTGATGAGGATGAATCAGAAGAGGAAAGAGAGAGAATTATGCCTGAGAATGATCACTATAATTTAATAATCAGGAGGAGTTTGCACACTACATGTGAGGAGAACGAAAATAACCAAAGGGAAAATATTTTTCAAACCAACTGCAGGGTAGAAGACAGAGTGTGTGACCTGATAATTGATGTTGGTAGTGAGTCTAATTTTGAAAGCCTAGACTTATTTGCTGATTTAAACCTAAAGACTAGACCTCACCCACACCCTTACAAATTTAAGTGGCTAGATAACAATGGTAGTGGATCTGTGAACAAGCAGTGTCTTATAGGGTTTGTCATAGGGTCATACAAGGATAAGGTGTTATGTGATGTCTTGGAGATGAGTGCTTGTCATGTGCTTTTGGGTAGACCTTGGCAGTATGATAGAAAGAGCATACATAATGGACTCACAAACACTTACACAGTCAGACATGAGGGAAAACTTAAGGATGTGATTCCCTTGCTTCCCCACAAGGCTATACCACCGCTTAGTAGGAAGCTTGTCCACTTGATGAGTAGGAAGGTGTGTGAGAAAGAGCTTAAGATCAAGAATATGGTCTATGTGTTGTTCACCAAGGAAGCAGATCAAGCAGTAGACATACCATCTGAGGTTAAACCCTTACTGCAGCAGTATGCTGATGTTTTTCCTAATGATCTTCCTAAGGGTTTACCACTTATTAGGGGAATAGAGCACCAGATAGACCTCATAACTGGAGCAGCCCTACCCAACAAACTAGCATATAGGACCAACCCTACAAAGACCAAGGAGTTACAGAGGCAAGTAGAAGAACTATTGCAGAGAGGGTATGTAAGGGAAAGCCTTAGCCCTTATGTTGTGCCTACTCTCCTTGTGCCTAAGAAAGATGGAAGCTGGAGGATGTGTATAGACAGTAGAACTGTCAACAATATCACTATCAAGTATACATTTCTCATTCCAAGGATAGATGACATGCTTAATGAACTTTCAGGTGCACATTGGTTTAGCAAAGTAGATTTGAGGAGTGGTTACCATCAAATAAGGATGAAGGAAGGGGATGAGTGGAAGACTGCCTTTAAGACCAAGTATGGATTATATGTGTGGTTAGTTATGCCATTTGGGTTGACAGGAGCACCTAGCACATTCATGAGGTTTATGAATGAAGTGCTAAGACCTATCCTAGGCAAGTTCATAGTGGTTTACCTAGATGATATCCTAATTTATAGCAAGCAGCTTAAGGAACACCTTGACCACCTACAGCAACTCTTTGAAACTTTAAGAAAACAGAAACTATATGGAAAATTAGAAAAATGTAGCTTCTTCATGCAGAAAGTAGGGTTTCTAGGGTTTATCATAGGCAAGAATGGAGTGAAGGTGGATCCATCCAAGGTAGAAGCTATTAAGAGTTGGCCTACACCCACCACTGTCACACAAGTCAGGTCCTTCCATGGTCTTGCATCCTTTTATAGGAGGTTCATAAAGAACTTTAGTGCTATCATGGCCCCCATCACAGAGTGCATCAAGAAAGGCATCTTTAGTTGGACCTCAGAAGCTCAACAAGCCTTTGACCTAATCAAAGATATCCTGTGTAAGACCCCTGTTTTGAAGTTGCCTGATTTTTCTAAACCCTTTGAAGTTGAGTGTGATGCATGTGGAACTGGGATAGGTGCTATCTTGATTCAGGAAGGGAGATCAGTGGCCTTCTTTAGTGAGAAGTTAAACAAATCTAGGCTCAACTACTCTACATATGACAAGGAGTTTTATGCCTTGATTAGGGCTTTAGAAAACTGGTCTCACTATTTGAAAATGCAACCTTTCATATTGTACACTGATCATGAGTCTTTGAAAAACATTCGTGGACAGAATAAGCTCAAACCTAGGCATGCTAGATGGGTTGAGTTCTTACAAACATTTAATTTTGCAGCTAAATACAACACAGGTAAAACTAATGTGATAGCTGATGCATTAAGTAGGAGACATAACCTATTAGCCATCCTTGAAACCAGGATGATTGGATTTGAAATGATTAAAGAATAATATGTAGGTGATCCTGACTTTAATGACCTGTACACAGCCTATTTAAAGGAACCTCAAAGCACATTTCACATACAACAGGGTTTCTTGTTTAAGGGTAACAGGCTATGCATACCTAAGACCTCCCTTAGGCTTTTGTTAGTTAAGGAAGTGGATGAGGGTAGTCTAAGTGGACACTTTGGCATTCAAAAGGCTTTAGACATGTTAGGTGAACATTTTTATTGGCCTAAGATGCTAGGGACTGTAGGGAAATACATATTAAGATGTGAAGCATGCATAAAGGCAAAAGTCACCTTCCATAAAGGTGAATATATATCCTTACCTATGGCTAGTAAACCTTGGGAACACTTGAGCATGGATTTTATCATGGCCCTAACTAGAACACAAAGAGGCAAGAACTCTATCTTGGTGGTAGTTGATAGATTATCCAAAATGGCACATTTCATTGTTTGCACAAAAATTGATGATGCTAGGCACATAGCTAGGTTATACTTTACAGAGATTGTCAGGTTGCATGGGGTGCCCAAAACCATTGTATCGGACAGGGATAGCAAGTTTCTCAGTCATTTTCGGAGAACCCTTTGGACATTGCTAGGCACTACCTTGTTATTCAGTACAGCCCATCATCCACAAACAGATGGCCAAACTGAAGTCACAAACAAGACATTAGGATCCATCTTAAGGACATTAATAAGCAAGAACCTTAGGGATTGGGATCATAAGTTGTGTCAAGCAGAGTTTTCCTACAATAGAAGTCCTAGCTATGCCACCAAACACTCACTTTTTGAATGTGTATATGGGGAGAACCCCCTACTGCCAATAAACCTAACACATGCTAATCTGAATGACAGGAAACAAAGAGATGCAGTTGAGCAAGCTAAGAATTTGATGAAACTGCACAATGTGATCAGGGACAATATCAGCAAAGCCAATGAAAGATACAAATAGAAGGCAAATGGAAAGAACAAGATCAGAGAACCACTGCAAATTGGAGATTTGGTCTGGGTACACCTAAGAAAAGAAAGGTTCCCACAGCTGAGGAAATATAAGTTGATGCCAAGAGCAGCAGGCCCCTTTCCAATCACTGCTAAGTTTAGTGACAATGCATACAAGGTGGAACTCCCAGCAGAGTACAATATAACAAACACCTTCAACATAGAGGAATTGCAGCTGTACAAGGAGGATCAAGAATTGAGGTCAATTCTTCCCCAAGAAGAAGGAGTTGAACCATGTACACCTTACTCAGACCATGGTTCAGGTCCATCTGATATCCAATTTGATCCAACTCAAAGTCAAAGGCATAGCTTAGCCCATATTAAGCATCCAACAAAACAGCATGAAGAGAACAAGAATAGAACAAACAAGGCCCAAGTTCCATCCCAGGAGAAGCAAGATAAACCAACACATCACTCAAACAGCCTTCAGAATAACAAAGCTGCTAATGGACAACATTATGACGACCAAGCCACCTTGCACCCTTGCTTGAAGCCTAATCATACGCGCCTAGAGATGAGCCAATCCAGAAATGACCTCTTTGCACATGGACCTAGCCATCAAGGGCCCAGAACCCTTCTGATGATACTCACAGACCTCTGAGAACCCAGCTCAAGGGGCCCCAGGCAGCTGATTAATACAAACAGCCTATCTGTGACTTAGACTAATTTTTTATTTTTCTGTTTTAAATAGAGTGTTGCTAAGCACGTGATGTAACTAGCCATTAGAATGTAGAAAACTATAAATAGAGCTCTAAGCTTTGTGTAGATTCATTCATTAATCAATAATTCAGTTTTCATTCCTAAACTCAGATTGCAAGTGTTGAAATTCCTCTCTTCTCTTCACTTGTGTGTTTGTGTGTGTATCTTCAACCGGCCAAAACAAAGAAAATGTAGAACACTTTTGAAATCTAGATTGTGGAACAATCTACGGTGTAACCTTTGCATCAAGTGAGAGGAACTCATAGGAAAGGCGTGGGAATCATCCTAATTAGTGAGGGAAGCCAGAACAGGGAGATCCAAGGTTGGCCTGAAAATAAAGAATCGGTTTATAGGGTTGTTTGATGTGCTGATAGTGGGTTTAAGGGTCAAGCAATCTGCCTCTAATTGCGAGGGCTGATTGTGTGCAAGATTGAGAGTCCGGAGGACCCTATCTTGGTGTAACAATGAACGATGAACAATGCGTAATGAAAAATGAACAACGATCAATGAAAAATGAACAATTAACGATGAATAATGAACAATGAACAATGAACAATAACCAATGAAAGATGAACAATGAACAAGGATCAATGATCAATGAATGATGAAGAATGAACAAGGATCAATGATCAATGAATAATGAATGATAAAGAATAAACAAGGATCAAGGAACAATGAATAATAAACGCTGAACAATGAATAATGAACACTTAATGATGAACAATGAACAAGGATCAAATATAAATGAACAATGAATGATGAACAATGAATAATAAACACGGAATAATGATCAAGGAACTACGAATGATGAACAATGAACAATAAACAATGAACAGTAAACAATGAAGAATGAACAATGAAGAATGAGCAAACGAAAATGAACAATGAACAAGGATCAATGATCAATGAACAATGATCGATGAACAATGAATAATGAACAATGAACAATAAACAAGGATCAACGATTAATGAACAATGCACGATGAACAACAAACAAGGATCAATGATCAATGAACAATAAACAATGAACAATAAATGATGAACAATGAACAAGGAACAATTATCAAGGATAATGAACGATGAACAATGAACAAGGATCAATGATCCATGATCAAGGAACAATGAATGATTAATGATGAATAACGAACAAGGATAAATGATCAATGAACGATTATCGATGAACAGTGAACGATGATCAATGATGAATGAACAATGAACAATGAATGATGAACAATCAACAAGGATCAATTATCAAGAAAAAATGAACGATGAATTATGAACAAGGATCAATGATCAAAGATCAATGAACAATGAATAAGAATCAATGATCAATGAATGATGATAAATAATGAATGAACAACGAACAACGAGTGATGAACAATGAACAACGAACAATGAAGGATGAACAATAAATATGGAAATATGAACAATGATCAATGATCAATGAACAATGAACGATGAATAATGAACAATGAACAATGACCTATGAATGATAAACCATGAGTAAGGAACAATGAACAATGATCAATGATCAATGAACAATGAACAGCTTCGGCAGATCGCTTAGCCCGTTCATCTTCTGCGCCAGAGCGCTCGGAATATTGAAAAATAAACAAGGATCAATGATTAATAGACAATGAACGATGAACAACAAACAAGGATCAATGATCAATGAACAATAAATAAAGAACAATGAATAATGAATAATGAACAAGGATCAATTACCAACGAACAATTAACTATGAACAATGCACAAGGCTCAATGATCAATGATCAATGAACATAGAACGATGAATGATGTACAATGAACAAGGATAAATGATCTATGAACAATGAACGAAGATCAATGAGGAATGAACAATGAACAATGAATGATGAACAAAAAACTAGGATTAATTATCAAGGAACAATGAACTATATATAAACAATGAACAAGGATAATTAAGCAATAAACATAAATGATGAAAAACGAACAAGGATCAATGATCAATGAACGATGATCTATGAACAATGAAGCATGAACAATTATGAATGAACAACGAACAATAAATGATGAACAATGAACAAGGATTAATTATTACTGAACAATGAACGATGAACAATGCATAATGAACAATGAACAATGATCAATGACCAATGAACAATTAACGATGAATAATGTACAATCAAGAATAACCAATGAATGATGATTACTGAACAAGGATCAATGATCAATGAATGATGAATGAAAAAGGATGAATTATCAATGAATAATAAACGCTGAATAAAAAATAATGAAAACTTAATGCTGAACAATGAACAAGGATCAATTCTAAACGAACATTGAATGATGAACAATGAACAATAAACAAGGATTAATGATCAATGAACCATGAAAGATGAACAATGAACAATGAACAATGAGTAGTACACAACAAAGAATGAACAATGAACAATGAGTAATGGACAATGAACGTTGAAGAAGGATCAATGATCAATGAACATTGATAGATGAACAATCAATATTAAACAATAAACAACGATTAATGATCAATGAACAATAAACAATGAACAATAAATGATGAACAATAAATAAGGAACAATTATCAAGGAACAATGAACGATGAACAATGCATAATGAACAATGAACAATGATCAATGACCAATGAGCAATTAACAATGAATAATGTACAATGAACAATGACGAATGAATGATGATTAATGAACAAGGATCAATGATCAATGAATGATGAATGATAAAGAATGAACAAGGATCAATTATCAATGAATAATAAATGCTGAATAATAAATAATGAACACTTAATGCTGAACAATGAACAAGGATCAATTCTAAACGAACATTGAATGATGAACAATGAACAATAAACAAGGATTAATGATCAATGAACCATAAAAGATGAACAATGAACAATGAACAATGAACAGTACACAACGAAGAATGAACAATGAACAATGAGTAATGGACAATGAATGTTGAACAAGGATCAATGATCAATGAACATTGATAGATGAACAATCAATATTAAACAATAAACAACGATTAATGATCAATGAACAATAAATGATGAACAATAAATAAGCAACAATTATCAAGGAACAACGAACGATGAACAATGCATAATGAACAATGAACAATGATCAATGACAAATGAGCAATTAACGATGAATAATGTACAATGAACAATGACCAATGAATGATGATTAATGAACAAGGATCAATGATCAATGAATGATAAATGATGAATGATAAAGAATGAAAAAGGATCAATTATAAATGAATACTAAACGCTAAATAATAAATAATAAACACTTAATGATGAACAATGAACAAGGATCAATTCTAAACAAACGTTGAACGATGACCAATGAACATTAAACAAGGATTAATGATCAATGAACAATGAACGATGAACAATGAGCAATGAACAATGAACAGTAAACAATGAGGAATGAACGATGAGTAATGGATAATGAACAATGAACAAGGATCAATGATCAATGAACAATGATAGATGAACTATGAATATTAAACCATAAACAACGACTAATGATCAATGAACAATAAACAATGAACAATAAATGATGAACAATGAATAAGACACAATTATCAAGGAACAATTAACGATGAACAATGAACAAGGAATAATTATTATTGAACAATGAATGATGAACAATGCATAATGAAGAATGAATAATGACCAATGACCAATGAACAATTAGCGATGAATAATGTACAATCAACAATAACCAATGAATGATTATTACTTAACAAGGATCAATGATCAATGAATGATGAATGATAAAGAATGAACAAGGATCAATTATCAAAGAATAATAAACGCTGAATAATAAATAATGAACACTTAATGCTGAACAATGAACAAGGATCAATGCTAAACGAACAATGAACGATAAACAAGGATTAATGATCAATATAATGAAAAATAAACGATGAACAATGAACAATGAACAATAAACAACGAAGAATGAACAATGAACAATGAGTAATAGGCAATAAACATTGAACAAAGATCAATGATCAATGAACAATGATAGATGAACAATGAATATTAAATAATAAACAACGATTAATGATCAATGAACAATGAACAATAAATGATGAACAATAATCAAGGAACAATTATCAAGGAACAATGAACGATGAACAATGCACAATGATCAATGAACAATGATCAATGACCAATGAGCAATTAACGATGAATAATGTACAATGATCAATGACCAATGAATGATGATTAATGAACAAGCATCAATGATCAATTAATGATGAATGATAAAGAATGAAGGATCAATTATCAATAAATAATAAACGCTGAATAATAAATAATGCACACTTAATGATGAACAATGAACAAGCATCAATTCTAAACGAACATTAAACGATGAACAATGAACAATAAATAAGGATTAATGATCAATGAACAATGAACGATGAATAATGAACAATGAACAATGAACAGTAAACAACCAAGAATAAACAATGAAAATGAGTAATGGATAATGAACAATGAACAAGGATCAATGATTAATGAACAATGAAAATTAAATGATGAACAATAATCAAGGAACAATTATCATGGAACAATGAACGATGAACAATAAACAATGAACAATGAACAGTATACAATGAAGAATGAACTATGAACAATGAGTAATGGATAATGAACATTGAACGAGGATCAATGCTCAATGACCAATGTTCGATGAACAATGAATATTAAACAATAAACAACGATCATTGATCAATGAACAATAAATGAACAACAATGAACACGGAACAATTATCCAGGAACAATGAACGATAAACAATGAACAAGGATGGATAATCCATGATCAATGAACAATGAATGATGAATGATGAACAATGAACCAAGATAAATGATCAATATACGATGATCAATGAAAAATGAACGATGATCAATGATCAATGTACAAAGAACGATGAATCATGAACAATGAAAAAGGATCAATTATCAATGAACGATGATTAATGATGAATGAACAATGAACAATGAATGATGAATAATGAACAAGGATCAATTATCAACGAACAATAAACGATGAAGGAAAAATAATGAAAAATGACCAATGATCAATGATCAATTAACAATAAACAATGATCAAATATGAATAAACAATGAACAATGATCAATGATCAATGAAAAATGAAGGAAAAATAATGAACAATGACCAATGATCAATGAACAATGAACGATGAACAATGAACAATGAAAAATGAATAGTAAACAATGAACAATGAACAATGAACAATGAGTAATGGATAAAGAACAATGATAAAGGTTTAATGGTCAATGATCAATGAACAATGATCGATGAAGAATGAATATTGAAAAATAAACAAGGATTAGTGATTAATAAACAATGAACGATGAACAAGAAACAAGGATCAATGATCAATGAACAATAAACAATGAACAATGAATGATGAACAATGAACAAGGATTAATTATCAAGCAACAATTAATGATGAACAATGAACATGGATCAATGATAAATGATCAATGAACATAGAATGATGAATGATGTACAATGAACAAGGATAAATGATCAATGAACGATGATAAGTGATCAATGAATGATGATCAATGAACAATGAACGATGATCAATGATGAATGAACAATGAACAACGAATGATGAACAAAAAACAATGATTAATTATCAAGGAACAATGAACAATAAACAAGGAACAAGGATAATTAAGCAATGAAGATGAATGATGAACAATGAACAAGGATTAATGTTAATAAACGATGATCTAAGCACAATGAACGATGATCAATGATGAATGAACAATAAACAATGAATGATGAACAATGAACAAGGATTAATTATTATTGAACAATGAACGATGAAAAATGCATAATAAACAATTAACTATGATCAATGATCAATGAACAATTAAAGATGAATAATGAACAATGAACAATGACCAATGAATGATGAACAATGAAAAACAATCAATGATCAATAAATGATGACGAAAGAACAAGGATCAATGATCAATGAATAATGAATGATAAAAAACGAACAAGGATAAATTATCAATGAATAATTAATGCTGAACAACGAATAATATGAACAATTAAAGATGAACAATGAACAAGAATCAATTATCAATGAACAATGAACGATGAACAATGAAAAATAAACAATAAACAGTAAATAATGAAGAATGAACTATGAACAATGAGTAATGGATAATGAACATTGAACGAGGATCAGTGCACAATAACCAATGTTCGATGAACAATGAATATTGAACAATAAACAAGGACCATAGATCAATGAACAATAAATGATGAACAATGAACACGGAAAAATTATCAAGCAACAATAAACGATGAACAATGAAAAGGATAGATGATCCATGATCAATGAACAACGAATGATGAATAATGAACAATGAACCAAGATATATGATCAATGAACGATGATCAAAGAACAAAGAACGATGATCAATGATCAATGAACAATGAATGATGAATGAAGAACAATGAAAAACGATCAATTATCAATGAACGATGATCAATGATGAATGAACAATGAACAATGAACAATGAATGATGAATAATAAATAAGGATCAATTATCAATGAACAATGAACGATGAACAATGAATAATGAACATTGAACAATGATCAATGATCAATGAAAAATGCACGAAAAATAATGAACAATGACCAATGATCAATGATCAATTAACAATAAACGAGGATCAATAATAAATAAACAATGAAGAATTATCAATGATTAATGAAAAATGAAGGAAAAGTAATGAACAATGACCAATGAACAATGAATGATGAACAATAAACAATGAAAAATTAACAGTAAACCATGAACAATGAACAATGAACAATGAGTAAAGGATAATGAACAATGAATAAGGATCAATGATCAATGAACAATGATCGATGAACAATGAGTATAAAAAAATAAACAAGGATCAATGATTAATAAACAATGAACGATGAAGAAGAAACAAGTATCAATGATCAATGAACAATAAACGATGAACAATGAATGATGAACAATGAACAAGGATTAATTATCAAAGAACAATTAACGATGAACAATCAATAAAGATCAATGATCAACGATCAATGAACATAGAACGATGAATGATGTATAATAAACACGGATAAATAATCAATGAACAATGATTAAAGAACAATGAACGTTCACTAATGATGAATGAACAATGAACAATGATTGATGAACAAAAAAGAAGGATTAATTAACAAGGAACAATGAACGATCAACAATGAACAAGGATAATTAAGCAATAAAGATGAATAATGAACAATGAACAAGGATCAATGATGAATGAACTATGATCTAAGAAAAATGAGCGATGATCAATGATGAATGAATAGTGAATAATGAATAATGAACAATGAACAATGAACAACCATTTATTATTAATGAACAATGGACGATGAACAATGCATAATGAACAATGAACAATGATCAATGATCAATGATCAATGAACAATTAACCATGAATAATTAACAATGAATAATGACCAATGAATGATGTATAATAAACTAGGATCAATGATCAATGAATGATGAAAAACGAACAAGGATCAATGATCAATGAATAATGAATGATAAAGAATGAACAAGGACCAATTATCAATGAATAATAACCGCTGAACGACAAACAATGAACACTTAATGATGAAAATTGAACAAGAATCAATTATCAATGAACAATGAACGATGAACAATGAACAATAAACAAGGATTAATGATCAATGAACAATGAACGATGAACAATTAACAATGAACAATGAACAGTATACAACGAAGAATGAACTATGAACAATGAGTAATGGATAATGAACATTGAACGAGGATCAATTCACAATGACCAATGTTCGATGAATAAAGAATATTGAACAATAAACAAGGATCATAGATCAATGAACAATAAATGATGAAAAATGAACACGAAACAATTATCAAGGAACAATGAACGATGAACAATGAACAAGGATGGATGATCCATGATCAATGAACAATGAATGATGAATGATGAACAACGAACCAAAATAAATGATCAATGAACGATGATCAATGAACAATGAACGTTGATCAAAGATCAATAAACAATGAACGATGAATGATGAACAATGAAAAAGGATCAATTATCAATGAACAATGAACGATGAACAATGAATAATGCACAATGAACAATTATCAATGATCAATGAAAAATGAAGGAAAAATAATGAACAATGACAAATGATCAATGATCAATTAACAATAAACGATGATCAATGATAAATATACAATGAACAATGACCACTTATCAATGAACAATGAACGATGAACAATGAACAATGAAAAATTAACAGTGAACAATGAACAATGAACAATGAACAATGAGTAATGGATAATGAACAATGAATATGGATCAATGATCAATGAACAATGATCGATGAACAATGAGTATTCAAAAATAAACAAGGATCAATGATTAATAAACAATGAACGATGAACAAGAAACAAGGATCAATGATCTATGAACAATAAACGATGAACAATAAATGATGAACAGTGAACAAGGATCAATTATTAAGGAACAATTAACGATGAACAATGAACAAGGATCAATGATAAATGATCAATGAACATAGAACGATGAATGACGTATAATGAACAAGGATAAATAATCAATGAATGATGATCAAAGAATAATGAACGATGATCAAATATGACTGAACAATGAACAATGATTGATGAACAAAAAACAAGGATTAATTATCAAGGAACAATGAACGATAAACAATTAACAAGGATAATTAAACAATAAACATGAATGATGAACAAGGAACAAGGATCAATGATAAATAAACGATGATCTAAGAACAATGAACGATGATCAATGATGAATGAATAGTGAACAATGAATGATGAACAATGAACAAGGATTAATTATTAATGAATTATGAACGATGAACAATGCATAATCAACAATGAACAATGATCAATGATCAATGAACAATTAACGACGAATAATGAACAATGAACAATGACCAATAAATCATGAACAATGAACAAGGATAAATGATCAATGAATGATGAAAAATGAACAAGGATCAATGATCAATGAATGATGAAAAATGAACAAGGATCAATGATCAATGAATAATAAATGATAAAGAATGAACAAGGATCAATTATTAATGAATTATAAACGCTGAACAATAAATGATGAACACATAATGATGAACAACGAACAAGAATCGATTATCAATGAACAATGAACGATGATCAATGAACAATAAACAAGGATTAATGATCAATGAACAATGAACGATGTACAATGAATAATGAACAATGAAAAATGAATAGTGAACAATGAACAATGAACAATGAACAATGAACAATGAACAATGAGTAATGGATAATGACAATGAACAAGGATCAATGATCAATGAATAATTATCGATGAACAATGAATATTGAATAATAAACAAGGATCAATAATCAATGAACAATAAATGATGAACAATGAACAAGGAACAATTATAAAGGAACAATGAACGATGAACAATGAACAAGGATAAATGATCCATGATCAATGAACAATGAATGATGAATGATGAAAATTGAACCAAGATAAATGATTAATGAACGATGATCAATGAACAATGAACGATGATCAATGATCAATGAAAAATGTACGATTAATGATGAATAATGAAAAAGGATTAATTATCAATGATGAATGAACAAAGAAAAATGAATGATGAATAATGAACAAGGATCAATTATCAATGAACAATGAACGATGAACAATGAATAATGAACAATGATCAATGATAAATGATCAACAAAAAATGAAGGAAAAATTATGAACAATGACTAATGATCAATTATCAATTAACAATAAACGATGATCAATAATGAATGAACAATGAAGAATGATCAATGATCAATGAAAAATAAAGGAAAAATAATGAACAATGACCAATTATTAATGAACAATGAACGATGAACAATGAACAATGAAATATGAACAGTAAACAATGAACAATGAACAATGAGTAAGGGGAACAAGGGAAAAGACAAGACTAACCGATTGCCAATTATATAAAAACCTTTTCACAAGACTATAATACAACTAACTACTATATTACATTATCAAATAACCAAGGTACATGCCCAATATTTAAGTATGCTGCTACATTTATAGGGCCTAATATTTTGTCAAATTCCTAAATTCGACTTATATATAATAGGGTAAATTGTTAATATTAAATGAACCTTTGAATTGATCTACGAAAAATAAACTCACTAACTACTTATCTTTAAATAAACCTAGCTTTAGTTATATTTGTTAAAAATAAACCAACTTATTCTTTATAACAATCTTCAAAAAAATTTTGTAAGTTAAGAATTATGAATAAATAATAGTTAGGGTTTATTTTCAGTAATTATATTGAATAGGTGGATTTATCTAAAAATAAACAATACTTGAGTTTATTTTTAACGAATCAAGCAAAGATTGATTTATTTTTATAATTTTCCCTATATAATATTTAGGTACATATTGTAATATTTACTGCTTATATTACAGTTATATAATATTTGCATTTTAAGTTTAATCAATCATATTACTTACGCTAATATTTGAACTTTTATTTTTACACAAATTCTTGTATGAGACAGTTTCAGTGTAAGACATGCCATATACTTGGATTAAATAACCCAATAATATAAATTTTTAGCTTATTGGCTTCTTGTTTTGGGGTTGTGTCACTGTGAGACGATCACATATAAAACGACCTATTGTTTTTATTAGTTATACCATACAGTCTATACCTATATAATTTTAAATAATATAATAAAAATACGATCATGTATGCATGTTATTAGAAAGTAGGACAATCTTACGAATTACTGTCAAGCCCAATAATCCTACTATCACTATAAAAAATCATTTAAATCTCATTAATCACCCCAAGCCCAAGAACCCTACCATTAGTTAAAAGCCATTTTGAGTACTTTGTATGCCCTTCACTTTGGCCCATTCCAAGAACCCTTACCCTCATGCCTCAACTAAACCCTATCATTTTCACTAAAAACTTTTCCAGTTTCCTACATATAATGCCTTTTGATGAAGCCCTATTTTCTTCCATCACATAATTCACTTTTACTTCAAATGCTTGTTTCATCTTTACTAAAAAAAACTTCCATCACTTTTGTATGTAATGATATGAAATCTTCCATCTGATTTTGTATACATACAGATCTAAAAAACAAATTTTATGATTCGTTTAGTTTAATATTAAGATTATGAGAAAAATTCTATTTTAGGATCATTAATTTTAGCCAATAAAAACGGTAAAACGAAAACCCATTTTCTTTTAGCATTTTTATGTTAAATTATGTGTTTATGTACTTTCAAATTTCGTTAAAATATTGTATTTCCTCCATTAAATCTAGTCTTGGTATCATACAACACTATTTTTATGTAACTAGTTGTGGGGTCACGTGCTACGCATGCAGTCCTTCAAATTACACTGTCAATATTCATAATGCTATTCTGTACATTTTTATTAACAATAATACAAATTAAATGTAAAAATTTGAATGTGTTTGTGTTGCAAAAGTATGAAAGATGGAAGGAGTGAAAATTTAATAAAAAAATATTTATGTATTATGTAAGATAATCTCATTAAAATTTATGACTTAAATTAACTTTAGAATACAATAAAATAAAATTTATGTATTATGTAAGGTGATCTCTTAAAAGTTACCTTTACATCACGTTCTATTATTATTTTATTGATCTAGAGCAAGGGAGGAGGAAGTTGTGCTCAAAATCATTTTGCGGAGTATTCTTGCTATTAAATTTTTTTAAAAAAAGTATGAAAGTGTTATGCTTAAAGGTATCTAAAAACATCCGACGATCCAATATATAGATGATCTTGTAATTGTCTCCTATTTTGATCAGATTGTAAAATAAATTTAAAATTACGTAAAATTAATATAGGAAAGAGCCGATTTAAACCAACCTGAAAAACATACAAAATTGATCGGATGACTCAAATGAACAAATCAATTATAATGCTATACATTAGAAAAATACATGGCACGTAGTCGGGTAAATGAATTTCTTTTTACAAAATATGTCATACAATATCTAGACTTTCGAATGGAAAAAGTCATTCGACATTAGAGAATAAGGACACAATCATATAATTAGACAACCTAATCACTAATGCAATACAAACTAACCACCAATCACAATAAATCTTGTTAAATGATATTAGATGATCCTCAGCGTTAAAATCCAACAGCCTATCAACAATAAACTTGTAAAATCCAACAGCCTATCAACAATAAACTTGTAAAGTATCCGCTTCACCAAACTATAAATTCATTTTGAGGGTTGTTTCCCAAAACAACAATATATGCATTTCTATCATACATCATACACTATTTTCGATATCCATTGCCACAACACCGATGACCAAATCTTTTGTAGGATGGTATAACACCAATAACCAACACAAAATGTGTTTTCCTAAACTAAGCTAACACTAGTGGAAAAAAACGTATCTGCTACGTGTCATTTGTTGCGGTTTTCCTTAGACACAACATTAAATAGCAAAAAAAAAAAGCAAAAAAATTTAAAAGCCCTTATATGCTGCGGTTTTTGCTAGCCCGCAGCCAATAGTCAGTCCAAAAAATTTAAAACCCGCGTTTCAACGTTCAATTACTTTAAACCCTCAAATAACTGTTGTATTCCTTAAACCCACGACGACGACTGTCTTCTTCTTCAAGCTCTTCCATTTCAGAAAATTTCTTAAAAAATTTCTTCAAAGACCCACGAAAAATCTCTTCAAGTTCTTCAAAAACCCCACGACTCTATTGTGTTTTCTCTTCATTTTGTTCATCATCTTCCAAACCCCACGACTCTACTGTTACTGTGTTGTTGAAATTTGTTGCTTCAATAACCACCCATTGCACGAATTTTCTTCTCCATCTTTGTTTAAGTTCTTCAACCCACCATTGTTGCTTTTCCTTCAAAAGCCACGAAATTAGGGCTAGTCTTATTTTTTTCAACGTATAAATTTTTCAATCTTTGTTTAATTCTTCAAGAATAGCTTCATTGTGTTTTAATAAGGATTTAGTCTTTTTTTATACTAATTTTGATTTTGTTTTTCATCGTAGGTTACATAATCTTATTGTAGAAACAAAATTATCATATCTCATTACCAAGGTATGTATTTTAATTTGAATGTGAATAATTTACTTATGTATGTACTTGAGTATTTGAATGTGAATAATTTTAATTAATTAGGATTTTTAGGGTAGATTGAATGTGAATAATTTACTTATGTATATATGTAGTTGTATATTTGAATGTGAATAATTTACTTATGTATGTAGTATATTATTAGTTTCTTATTATTTTGATTTATGTGTATTTGATTAAAGAAAATGGCTTTTTTTGGTTATATATGTTTTGTCATTAAAATATGTTTTTGGTTAGATAGGGTTAAATGGGGTTAATTTGGGTTAGTTATAAATGTTAAAAGTTGTATATTAATTAATCACACTAATTAGGATGACAAAAGATCGTTCTTGGATATACGGTAGCATTGAATCGTCAGAAATTAGTGATAGCGTATTATAATTTTGTAGTATTGCGGTTGAACATGAAGTTAGGATGGGGGGAGTTTGTTTTTATTGCTTATGTGTCACTTGTGGCAATGTATCAAAGGTAGATAGTGTTGATATCCTTAGGGAGCACATACTTCGACGTGGGTTTAGGCCTCAATATCATGTTTGGGTTCGGCATGGTGACGAGGGAGTTTACGAAGAGAAAAGTGTTGTTGAGGACGTCAATAATGTGGCTGATGTCAATGAGGATGTAGTAGATCATGTTGATGGGTATGAGACAGATGAAGAGAATGTCGATGAGGATGTGGATCGTGTTGATGAGATGATGGAGGGAGTCGAGGATGAGTTTGGAAAACGTCCTCGTGTTTTTGACTAGTTGATAGAGGCTTCTCAAAAGCCTTTGTACCCTGGATGTACAAAGTTCACCAAACTAACAGAAGTGTTAACAATTTTCAACATTAAGTCAAAGTTCAATTGGAGTGACGCTAGTTTCACAATGTTATTAGAAGCATTAGATGAGATGCTTCCTAAGAGAAATGAACTTCCAAAGTCGACATATTATGCCAAAAACCTCATGTGTCCTTTCAGCTAAGAGTACCAGAAGATTCATGCGTGTCCAAATGATTGTGTATTGTATCGGAAAGAAAATGAAAACTTAGAAGAGTGTCCTAGGTGTGGCTTATCACGCTACAAGCGTAAAGGGGCTCGGGATGCTAAAGGGCCCCCGGCTAAGGTATTGTGGTATCTTCCAATAATACCTAGATTCAAGCGCTTGTTTTCTATAAAGAAAGATGCGTTAAATTTGAGGTGGGATGCAGATAGGGTGAAGAAAGGTCACTTGCTCAAACATCCATCTGATTCTCCGGAGTGGAAGAGTATAGGTTTCATAAGACTTTTGGGGATGAGGTTCGTAATTTAAGGCTCGGACTGCGTACGGATGGAATGAACCCTTTCGGCAATCTTAGTTCTCAACATAGTACTTGGCCAGTACTGTTAGTGATCTATAATATGCCACCTTGGTTGTGTATAAAGCGTAAGTATATTATGCTTTCGCTTCTTATCTCGGGTCCTAAACAACCTGGCAATGACATAGATCTATATCTTGCACCTCTCGTTGAGGATTTGATAAACATGTGGGATGAAGGCATTTCCGTGTTTGATGCATATGCTGATGAAGAGTTCACCTTGCGTGCAATGCTTTTATGCACCGTTA
Source organism: Amaranthus tricolor (assembly GCF_026212465.1). Taxonomy (NCBI): domain Eukaryota; kingdom Viridiplantae; phylum Streptophyta; class Magnoliopsida; order Caryophyllales; family Amaranthaceae; genus Amaranthus; species Amaranthus tricolor. Next base: position 13,836,897 of record NC_080049.1, read on the forward strand.
ATGATTTTTCGGAATATGGAAACTTATCGGGGTATAAGAACAAAGGGAAGAAAGCGTGCCCAATATGTATCGATGACATGGAATCCACGTGGATTCCTAAGTGCAAACACGTATTCATGCACCGTCAAAAGTTCCTCCCACGAGATCACCAATTGCGTAAGAAGAAAAAGATGTTCAACGGGGAGGTTGAGGACCGAGTAGCTCGTCGACCGTTGACCGGTTATGAGGTTTATGAACAGGTTAAGGGATTTGAGACTGTATTTGGTAAAACAGGGCAAGTGCAAGGGGGTGAAAACCGATTATGAAAAAAGAATCAATCTTTTGGAAGCTTCCATATTGGAGAGATCTACAGGTTAGCCATTGTCTTGACGTTATGGATATAGAGAAAAATGTATGCGATGCCATACTCGGGACTCTCATGAACATTCGGGGTAAGACAAAGGATGTTAGGGCCGTGCGAGATTGGTTTGAATGTAAGGGTCTTTGTACGAAGTTGTGGGCACATGTTAAGGTGAGTAAGAAAAGAAATAGAGCTGATGAAGTTGGTGGCAGTAACAAGGGAAAGGGCGGTAAGAAGAAGATGAGTAATGACAAAATTTATTTGCCTCCAACTTGATACACATTGTCCCAAGCAGAGAAGCGGGCATTTTGTGAGTCTTTATATGGCATTAAGGTTCCGTCTAGGTACTCATCCAACATGAAGAGATTTGTGAGCTTAAATGGCGAGCTGAAGTTGGGAAGCATGAAATCTCACGATTGCCATGTAATGATGCAAGTGTTCTTACCAATTGCAATCCATGGAATACTGCCAAAACATGTGAGATATGATATTACCGAGCTGTATTCGTTCTTCAACACAATTTGTAGTAAAGTTCTTGATCCCTTTAAACTTGATGCTCTTCAACTCGACGTGATTGTAACTTTATGCAAGTTTGAGATGTATTTTCCACCTTCTTTCTTTAAGATAATGGTTCATCTTATTTTCCATCTGATTCGTAAGATCAAGCTTTTGGTTCCAGCTTTTTTAAAGTGGTGTTATCCTTTTCAAAGTCACATGGGTGTTTTACAAAACAAGGTGAGGAATCTAGCACAACCCGAGGGGAATATGATTCAAGGCACTATGAGCGATGAGATTAGTAACTTTATAGCCGAGTATTTTGCCATGGAAAATCCTATTGGACTTCCCACCTCTGGACATGAAGGAAGGTTTAAGGGAAAAAAAACAATTGGCTCCAAATCGATCACACCTCCTCGAGACAGTCTTCTAAAAGTACACTTGTATGTGTTGCATCATATTTCTGAAGTCCATCCTTTTTTGAGTGAGCATTTAGATATATTGCGCGCAAAATATCCTTGTAAAGGGGATAGGGGATTCATGCAGTTGCATAACAAGACGTTTATTGATTGGTTTCATAATCGAGTAATAAGTGAAGAACTCAAAGGTGTATCAGAAATTGTTAAGTGGTTAGCTTTTGGTCCTCGTGATAATTTCAACAAATATGAGGGTTACGATGTCAATGGCTTCACATTTTGGACTGAGGGTCAAGATAAGAAGTCATCTTATCTACAGAATAGTGTGGTTTCTATTTTGGCGTCATCTACATTTTACGCGAGTGCCAAGGATCAAGCGCCGGTTGATGCTAAGTTGGTATACTACGGGCCGGTACATGAAATATGGCAGCTTGACTACTCTACTTTCACTATTGGTCTTTTCAAATGTAAGTGGGTAGATAATAATCGACGATGCATAAAAAATGATGACCCTTGCGGATTCACTATTGTAGACTTAGCTCGTTTGCGTGATAGTGAGGAGTCATTCATACTAGCCACACAAGCCAAGCAAGTATTCTATATTGTAGACCCGTTTGATAAAAAATGGTCTATTGTTGTACCGGGAAAAAGAAGCATCTCTGGTATAGGTGATGTTGAGGATAAGGAAGAATATGAAGCTTTTAAAGACTCCACGCCCTTTATCAATCCAAAACCAGTGGATCAAGATGATGTAGATGTTGGTTATATGCGTGTAGATCACACGGAAGGAATACATTTGAATTAAGTGATTCACAAGGTATGAATTTTAAGGTTTTTTTATGCTTTTCTGGCACTTTCGCGCATAAAGTAGCTCAAACTTGGTTTGTTTTGCATGAACCTTTGCACACAACACTATTTGGTATATATTATTGTGTTGAAGTGGTTAGAATTATAAATCATAGTCATATTACTAATATTACTTGGTAAGTTGCGATTTGAGAAACTATCAGATGCCCTAGGTAGTTTCATCACATGGTCATATGCTTGGGTTCGATTCACTACCATGGTAATAATAATTTGTATCTTATTTATTTTTATTTTTTTAATTGCATGCTTACACTAATTTAATTGTATAAAATGAAATAGCAAAAGAGTTCAAAGGGATCTAGGAGAGAGATTGGTTCCTCATCAAAGCTGTCGAATGGGTCAAAGTCGATGGCAATCACTCCAATTTTTACTAATGCGGAGCTAAAATATATCTCTCAAGATTGTAAATGGCTGCACACATGTGCATCTCGCCTGCGTGAGGAGGACCCAATCGTTCTAACCCTGTGGAAGGAACAATTCTGCTTTGTGGAGAGCCCATTTGTAATCATTGGTCCTAGTGACATTGGGCAATTTTTCAGAGAAGAAATGTTGAATGTAGCTTTTATCCATGTCTACATGAGGTGA
>NC_080049.1:13840995-13869475 GCF_026212465.1 Amaranthus tricolor
CAACACTATTTCGTCTATATTATTGCGTTGAAGTGGTTAGAATTGAAAATCATAGTCATATGCTAGAAATTACGTGTTAAGTTGCGATTTTAAGGGTTATTAACCGTTTTTGGCTTTTTTGCGCATAAAGTAGCTCAAACTTTGTTTGTTTTTTGCAAAACTTGCCACATAACAATATTTCGTCTATATTATTTCGTTGAAGTGGTTAGAATTGAAAATTATAGTCATATGCTAGAAATTACGTGTTAAGTTGCGATTTTAAAGGTTTTTAATCGTTTTTCGCACTTTTGCGCATAAAGTAGATCTAACTTGGTTTCTTTTGCTCGAAACTTCGCACACAACACTATTTGGAATAATATATTGCGTTGAAGTGGTTAAAATTGAAAATTATAGTCATATGCTAGAAATTACGTGTTAAGTTGCGATTTTAAGGGTTTTTAACCGTTTTTGGCACTTTTGCGCATAATGTAGCTCAAACTTGGTTTGTTTTGCATGAAACATGGCACACAACACTATTTGGAATATATTATTGTGTTGAAGTGGTTAGAATTGAAAATCATAGTCATATGCTAGAAATTACGTGTTAAGTTCCGATTTTATGTGTTTTTAAGCGTTTTTGGCACTTTCGCGCTTAAAATAGCTCAAACTTGTTTCGTTTTGCGCGAAACTTGCCACACAACACTATTTCGTCTATATTATTGCGTTGAAGTGGTTAGAATTGAAAATCATAGTCATATGCTAGAAATTAAGTGTTAAGTTGCGATTTTAAGGGTTTTTAACCGTTTTTGGCTTTTTTGCGCATAAAGTAGCTCAAACTTTGTTTGTTTTGTGCAAAACTTGCCACATAACAAAATTTCGTCTATATTATTGCGTTGAAGTGGTTAGAATTGAAAATTATAGTCATATTCTAGAAATTACGTGTTAAGTTGCGATCTTAAGGGTTTTTAATCGTTTTTCGCACTTTTGCGCATAAAGTAGATCAAACTTGGTTTCTTTTGCTCGAAACTTCGCACACAACACTATTTGGAATAATATATTGCGTTGAAGTGGTTAGAATTGAAAATCATAGTCTTATGCTAGAAATTACGTGTTAAGTTCTGATTTTATGTGTTTTTAAGCTTTTTTTGCACTTTTGCTCTTAAAATAGCTCAAACTTGTTTCGTTTTGCGTGAAACTTGCCACACAACACTATTTCGTCTATATTATTGCATTGAAGTGGTTAGAATTGAAAATCATAGTCATATGTTAGAAATTAAGTGTTAAGTTGCGATTTTAAGGGTTTTTAACCGTTTTTTTGCTTTTTTGCGCATAAAGTAGCTCAAACTTTGTTTGTTTTTTGCAAAACTTGCCACATAACACTATTTCGTCTATATTATTGCGTTGAAGTGGTTAGAATTGAAAATTATAGTCATATGCTAGAAATTACGTGTTAAGTTGCGATTTTAAAGGTTTTTAATCGTTTTTCGCACTTTTGCGCATAAAGTAGATCTAACTTGGTTTCTTTTGCTCGAAACTTCGCACACAACACTATTTGGAATAATATATTGCGTTGAAGTGGTTAGAATTGAAAATTATAGTCATATGCTAGAAATTACGTGTTAAGCTGCGATTTTAAGGGTTTTTAACCGTTTTTGGCACTTTTGCGCATAATGTAGCTCAAACTTGGTTTGTTTTGCATGAAACATGGCACACAACACTATTTGGAATATATTATTGTGTTGAAGTGGTTAGAATTGAAAATCATAGTCATATGCTAGAAATTACGTGTTAAGTTCCGATTTTAAGGGTTTTTAATCGTTTTTCGCACTTTTGCGCATAAAGTAGATCAAACTTGGTTTCTTTTGCTCGAAACTTCGCACACAACACTATTTGGAATAATATATTGCGTTGAAGTGGTTAGAATTGAAAATCATAGTCTTATGCTAGAAATTACGTGTTAAGTTCTGATTTTATGTGTTTTTAAGCTTTTTTGGCACTTTTGCGCTTAAAATAGCTCAAACTTGTTTCGTTTTGCGCGAAACTTGCCACACAACACTATTTCGTCTTTATTATTGCGTTGAAGTGGTTAGAATTGAAAATCATACTCATATGCTAGAAATTAAGTGTTAAGTTGCGATTTTAAGGGTTTTTAACCGTTTTTGGCTTTTTTTGCGCATAAAGTAGCTCAAACTTTGTTTGTTTTGTGCAAAACTTGCCACATAACAAAATTTCGTCTATATTATTGCGTTGAAGTGGTTAGAATTGAAAATTATAGTCATATGCTAGAAATTACGTGTTAAGTTGCGATTTTAAGGGTTTTTAATCGTTTTTCGCACTTTTGCGCATAAAGTAGATCAAACTTGGTTTCTTTTGCTCGAAACTTCGCACACAACACTATTTGGAATAATATATTGCGTTGAAGTGGTTAGAATTGAAAATCATAGTCTTATGCTAGAAATTACGTGTTAAGTTCTGATTTTATGTGTTTTTAAGCTTTTTTGGCACTTTTGCGCTTAAAATAGCTCAAACTTGTTTCGTTTTGCGTGAAACTTGCCACACAACACTATTTCGTCTATATTATTGCATTGAAGTGGTTAGAATTGAAAATCATAGTCATATGCTAGAAATTAAGTGTTAAGTTGCGATTTTAAGGGTTTTTAACCGTTTTTGGCTTTTTTGCGCATAAAGTAGCTCAAACTTTGTTTGTTTTTTGCAAAACTTGCCACATAACACTATTTCGTCTATATTATTGCGTTGAAGTGGTTAGAATTGAAAATTATTGTCATATGCTAGAAATTAGGTGTTAAGTTGCGATTTTAAAGGTTTTTAATCGTTTTTCGCACTTTTGCGCATAAAGTAGATCTAACTTGGTTTCTTTTGCTCGAAACTTCGCACACAACACTATTTGGAATAATATATTGCGTTGAAGTGGTTAGAATTGAAAATTATAGTCATATGCTAGAAATTACGTGTTAAGTTGCGATTTTAAGGGTTTTTAACCGTGTTTGGCACTTTTGCGCATAATGTAGCTCAAACTTGGTTTGTTTTGCATGAAACATGGCACACAACACTATTTGGAATATATTATTGTGTTGAAGTGGTTAGAATTGAAAATCATAGTCATATGCTAGAAATTACGTGTTAAGTTCCGATTTTAAGGGTTTTTAATCGTTTTTCGCACTTTTGCGCATAAAGTAGATCAAACTTGGTTTGCTTAGCACGAAACTTGGCACTGAACATTATTTGGTATATATTATTGGGTTGAAGCGGTTACAATTGAAAATCATAGTCTTATGTTAGTAATTACGCGTGAAGTTCCGATTTTATGCGTTTTTAAGCGTTTTTGACACTTTCGCGCTTAAAGTAGCTCAAACTTGTTTTGTTTTGCGCGAAACTTGCCACACAAAACTATTTCGTCTATATTATTGCGTTGAAGTGGTTAGAATTGAAAATCATAGTCATATGCTAGAAATTACGTGTTAAGTTGCGATTTTAAGGGTTTTTAACCGTTTTTGGCTTTTTGCGCATAAAGTAGCTCAAACTTTGTTTGTTTTGTGCAAAACTTGCCACATAACAAAATTTCGTCTATATTATTGCGTTGAAGTGGTTAGAATTGAAAATTATAGTCATATGATAGAAATTACGTGTTAAGTTGCGATTTTAAGGGTTTTTAATCGTTTTTCGCAATGTTGCGCATAAAGTAGATCAAACTTGGTTTCTTTTGCTCGAAACTTCGCACACAACACTATTTGGAATAATATATTGCGTTGAAGTGGTTAGAATTGAAAATCATAGTCTTATGCTAGGAATTACGTGTTAAGTTTCGATTTTATGTGTTTTTAAGCTTTTTTGGCACTTTTGCGCTTAAAATAGCTCAAACTTGTTTCGTTTTGCGCGAAACTTGCCACACAACACTATTTCGTCTATATTATTGCGTTGAAGTGGTTAGAATTGAAAATCATAGTCATATGCTAGAAATTACGTGTTAAGTTGCGATTTTAAGGGTTTTTAACCGTTTTTGGCTTTTTTGCGCATAAAGTAGCTCAAACTTTGTTTGTTTTTTGCAAAACTTGCCACATAACACTATTTCGTCTATATTATTGCGTTGAAGTGGTTAGAATTGAAAATCATAGTCATATGCTAGAAATTACGTGTTAAGTTGCGATTTTAAGGGTTTTTAACCGTTTTTGGCTTTTTTGCGCATAAAGTAGCTCAAACTTTGTTTGTTTTGTGCAAAACTTGCCACATAACAAAATTTCGTCTATATTATTGCGTTGAAGTGGTTAGAATTGAAAATTATAGTCATATGATAGAAATTACGTGTTAAGTTGCGATTTTAAGGGTTTTTAATCGTTTTTCGCAATGTTGCGCATAAAGTAGATCAAACTTGGTTTCTTTTGCTCGAAACTTCGCACACAACACTATTTGGAATAATATATTGCGTTGAAGTGGTTAGAATTGAAAATCATAGTCTTATGCTAGAAATTACGTGTTAAGTTCTGATTTTATGTGTTTTTAAGCTTTTTTGGCACTTTTGCTCTTAAAATAGCTCAAACTTGTTTCGTTTTGCGTGAAACTTGCCACACAACACTATTTCGTCTATATTATTGCATTGAAGTGGTTAGAATTGAAAATCATAGTCATATGTTAGAAATTAAGTGTTAAGTTGCTATTTTAAGGGTTTTTAACCGTTTTTTGCTTTTTTGCGCATAAAGTAGCTCAAACTTTGTTTGTTTTTTGCAAAACTTGCCACATAACACTATTTCGTCTATATTATTGCGTTGAAGTGGTTAGAATTGAAAATTATAGTCATATGCTAGAAATTACGTGTTAAGTTGCGATTTTAAAGGTTTTTAATCGTTTTTCGCACTTTTGCGCATAAAGTAGATCTAACTTGGTTTCTTTTGCTCGAAACTTCGCACACAACACTATTTGGAATAATATATTGCGTTGAAGTGGTTAGAATTGAAAATTATAGTCATATGCTAGAAATTACGTGTTAAGCTGCGATTTTAAGGGTTTTTAACCGTTTTTGGCACTTTTGCGCATAATGTAGCTCAAACTTGGTTTGTTTTGCATGAAACATGGCACACAACACTATTTGGAATATATTATTGTGTTGAAGTGGTTAGAATTGAAAATCATAGTCATATGCTAGAAATTACGTGTTAAGTTCCGATTTTAAGGGTTTTTAATCGTTTTTCGCACTTTTGCGCATAAAGTAGATCAAACTTGGTTTCTTTTGCTCGAAACTTCGCACACAACACTATTTGGAATAATATATTGCGTTGAAGTGGTTAGAATTGAAAATCATAGTCATATGCTAGAAATTACGTGTTAAGTTGCGATTTTAAGGGTTTTTAACCGTTTTTGGCTTTTTTGCGCATAAAGTAGCTCAAACTTTGTTTGTTTTGTGCAAAACTTGCCACATAACAAAATTTCGTCTATATTATTGCGTTGAAGTGGTTAGAATTGAAAATTATAGTCATATGATAGAAATTACGTGTTAAGTTGCGATTTTAAGGGTTTTTAATCGTTTTTCGCAATGTTGCGCATAAAGTAGATCAAACTTGGTTTCTTTTGCTCGAAACTTCGCACACAACACTATTTGGAATAATATATTGCGTTGAAGTGGTTAGAATTGAAAATCATAGTCTTATGCTAGAAATTACGTGTTAAGTTTCGATTTTATGTGTTTTTAAGCTTTTTTGGCACTTTTGCGCTTAAAATAGCTCAAACTTGTTTCGTTTTGCGCGAAACTTGCCACACAACACTATTTCGTCTATATTATTGCGTTGAAGTGGTTAGAATTGAAAATCATAGTCATATGCTAGAAATTACGTGTTAAGTTGCGATTTTAAGGGTTTTTTAACCGTTTTTGGCTTTTTTGCGCATAAAGTAGCTCAAACTTTGTTTGTTTTTTGCAAAACTTGCCACACAACCCTATTTGGAATATATTATTGTGTTGAAGTGGTTAGAATTGAAAATCATAGTCATATGCTAGAAATTACGTGTTAAGTTCCGATTTTAAGGGTTTTTAATCGTTTTTCGCACTTTTGCGCATAAAGTAGATCAAACTTGGTTTCTTTTGCTCGAAACTTCGCACACAACACTATTTGGAATAATATATTGCGTTGAAGTGGTTAGAATTGAAAATCATAGTCTTATGCTAGAAATTACGTGTTAAGTTCTGATTTTATGTGTTTTTAAGCTTTTTTTGCACTTTTGCTCTTAAAATAGCTCAAACTTGTTTCGTTTTGCGTGAAACTTGCCACACAACACTATTTCGTCTATATTATTGCATTGAAGTGGTTAGAATTGAAAATCATAGTCATATGTTAGAAATTAAGTGTTAAGTTGCGATTTTAAGGGTTTTTAACCGTTTTTTGCTTTTTTGCGCATAAAGTAGCTCAAACTTTGTTTGTTTTTTGCAAAACTTGCCAAATAACACTATTTCGTCTATATTATTGCGTTGAAGTGGTTAGAATTGAAAATTATAGTCATATGCTAGAAATTACGTGTTAAGTTGCGATTTTAAAGGTTTTTAATCGTTTTTCGCACTTTTGCGCATAAAGTAGATCTAACTTGGTTTCTTTTGCTCGAAACTTCGCACACAACACTATTTGGAATAATATATTGCGTTGAAGTGGTTAGAATTGAAAATTATAGTCATATGCTAGAAATTACGTGTTAAGCTGCGATTTTAAGGGTTTTTAACCGTTTTTGGCACTTTTGCGCATAATGTAGCTCAAACTTGGTTTGTTTTGCATGAAACATGGCACACAACACTATTTGGAATATATTATTGTGTTGAAGTGGTTAGAATTGAAAATCATAGTCATATGCTAGAAATTACGTGTTAAGTTCCGATTTTAAGGGTTTTTAATCGTTTTTTCGCACTTTTGTGCATAAAGTAGATCAAACTTGGTTTCTTTTGCTCGAAACTTCGCACACAACACTATTTGGAATAATATATTGCGTTGAAGTGGTTAGAATTGAAAATTATAGTCATATGCTAGAAATTACGTGTTAAGTTGCGATTTTAAGGGTTTTTAACCGTGTTTGGCACTTTTGCGCATAATGTAGCTCAAACTTGGTTTGTTTTGCATGAAACATGGCACACAACACTATGTGGAATATATTATTGTGTTGAAGTGGTTAGAATTGAAAATCATAGTCATATGCTAGAAATTACGTGTTAAGTTCCGATTTTAAGGGTTTTTAATCGTTTTTCGCACTTTTGCGCATAAAGTAGATCAAACTTGGTTTGCTTAGCACGAAACTTGGCACTGAACATTATTTGGTATATATTATTGGGTTGAAGTGGTTACAATTGAAAATCATAGTCTTATGTTAGTAATTACGCGTGAAGTTCCGATTTTATGCGTTTTTAAGCGTTTTTGACACTTTCGCGCTTAAAGTAGCTCAAACTTGTTTTGTTTTGCGCGAAACTTGCCACACAAAACTATTTCGTCTATATTATTGCGTTGAAGTGGTTAGAATTGAAAATCATAGTCATATGCTAGAAATTACGTGTTAAGTTGCGATTTTAAGGGTTTTTAACCGTTTTTGGCTTTTTGCGCATAAAGTAGCTCAAACTTTGTTTGTTTTGTGCAAAACTTGCCACATAACAAAATTTCGTCTATATTATTGCGTTGAAGTGGTTAGAATTGAAAATTATAGTCATATGATAGAAATTACGTGTTAAGTTGCGATTTTAAGGGTTTTTAATCGTTTTTCGCAATGTTGCGCATAAAGTAGATCAAACTTGGTTTCTTTTGCTCGAAACTTCGCACACAACACTATTTGGAATAATATATTGCGTTGAAGTGGTTAGAATTGAAAATCATAGTCTTATGCTAGGAATTACGTGTTAAGTTTCGATTTTATGTGTTTTTAAGCTTTTTTGGCACTTTTGCGCTTAAAATAGCTCAAACTTGTTTCGTTTTGCGCGAAACTTGCCACACAACACTATTTCGTCTATATTATTGCGTTGAAGTGGTTAGAATTGAAAATCATAGTCATATGCTAGAAATTACGTGTTAAGTTGCGATTTTAAGGGTTTTTAACCGTTTTTGGCTTTTTTGCGCATAAAGTAGCTCAAACTTTGTTTGTTTTTTGCAAAACTTGCCACATAACACTATTTCGTCTATATTATTGCGTTGAAGTGGTTAGAATTGAAAATCATAGTCATATGCTAGAAATTACGTGTTAAGTTGCGATTTTAAGGGTTTTTAACCGTTTTTGGCTTTTTTGCGCATAAAGTAGCTCAAACTTTGTTTGTTTTGTGCAAAACTTGCCACATAACAAAATTTCGTCTATATTATTGCGTTGAAGTGGTTAGAATTGAAAATTATAGTCATATGATAGAAATTACGTGTTAAGTTGCGATTTTAAGGGTTTTTAATCGTTTTTCGCAATGTTGCGCATAAAGTAGATCAAACTTGGTTTCTTTTGCTCGAAACTTCGCACACAACACTATTTGGAATAATATATTGCGTTGAAGTGGTTAGAATTGAAAATCATAGTCTTATGCTAGAAATTACGTGTTAAGTTCTGATTTTATGTGTTTTTAAGCTTTTTTGGCACTTTTGCTCTTAAAATAGCTCAAACTTGTTTCGTTTTGCGTGAAACTTGCCACACAACACTATTTCGTCTATATTATTGCATTGAAGTGGTTAGAATTGAAAATCATAGTCATATGTTAGAAATTAAGTGTTAAGTTGCGATTTTAAGGGTTTTTAACCGTTTTTTGCTTTTTTGCGCATAAAGTAGCTCAAACTTTGTTTGTTTTTTGCAAAACTTGCCACATAACACTATTTCGTCTATATTATTGCGTTGAAGTGGTTAGAATTGAAAATTATAGTCATATGCTAGAAATTACGTGTTAAGTTGCGATTTTAAAGGTTTTTAATCGTTTTTCGCACTTTTGCGCATAAAGTAGATCTAACTTGGTTTCTTTTGCTCGAAACTTCGCACACAACACTATTTGGAATAATATATTGCGTTGAAGTGGTTAGAATTGAAAATTATAGTCATATGCTAGAAATTACGTGTTAAGCTGCGATTTTAAGGGTTTTTAACCGTTTTTGGCACTTTTGCGCATAATGTAGCTCAAACTTGGTTTGTTTTGCATGAAACATGGCACACAACACTATTTGGAATATATTATTGTGTTGAAGTGGTTAGAATTGAAAATCATAGTCATATGCTAGAAATTACGTGTTAAGTTCCGATTTTAAGGGTTTTTAATCGTTTTTCGCACTTTTGCGCATAAAGTAGATCAAACTTGGTTTCTTTTGCTCGAAACTTCGCACACAACACTATTTGGAATAATATATTGCGTTGAAGTGGTTAGAATTGAAAATCATAGTCATATGCTAGAAATTACGTGTTAAGTTGCGATTTTAAGGGTTTTTAACCGTTTTTGGCTTTTTTGCGCATAAAGTAGCTCAAACTTTGTTTGTTTTGTGCAAAACTTGCCACATAACAAAATTTCGTCTATATTATTGCGTTGAAGTGGTTAGAATTGAAAATTATAGTCATATGATAGAAATTACGTGTTAAGTTGCGATTTTAAGGGTTTTTAATCGTTTTTCGCAATGTTGCGCATAAAGTAGATCAAACTTGGTTTCTTTTGCTCGAAACTTCGCACACAACACTATTTGGAATAATATATTGCGTTGAAGTGGTTAGAATTGAAAATCATAGTCTTATGCTAGAAATTACGTGTTAAGTTTCGATTTTATGTGTTTTTAAGCTTTTTTGGCACTTTTGCGCTTAAAATAGCTCAAACTTGTTTCGTTTTGCGCGAAACTTGCCACACAACACTATTTCGTCTATATTATTGCGTTGAAGTGGTTAGAATTGAAAATCATAGTCATATGCTAGAAATTACGTGTTAAGTTGCGATTTTAAGGGTTTTTAACCGTTTTTGGCTTTTTTGCGCATAAAGTAGCTCAAACTTTGTTTGTTTTTTGCAAAACTTGCCACACAACCCTATTTGGAATATATTATTGTGTTGAAGTGGTTAGAATTGAAAATCATAGTCATATGCTAGAAATTACGTGTTAAGTTCCGATTTTAAGGGTTTTTAATCGTTTTTCGCACTTTTGCGCATAAAGTAGATCAAACTTGGTTTCTTTTGCTCGAAACTTCGCACACAACACTATTTGGAATAATATATTGCGTTGAAGTGGTTAGAATTGAAAATCATAGTCTTATGCTAGAAATTACGTGTTAAGTTCTGATTTTATGTGTTTTTAAGCTTTTTTAGCACTTTTGCGCTTAAAATAGCTCAAACTTGTTTCGTTTTGCGCGAAACTTGCCACACAACACTATTTCGTCTTTATTATTGCGTTGAAGTGGTTAGAATTGAAAATCATAGTCATATGCTAGAAATTACGTGTTAAGTTGCGATTTTAAGGGTTTTTAACCGTTTTTGGCTTTTTTGCGCATAAAGTAGCTCAAACTTTGTTTGTTTTGTGCAAAACTTGCCACATAACAAAATTTCGTCTATATTATTGCATTGAAGTGGTTAGAATTGAAAATTATAGTCATATGCTAGAAATTACGTGTTAAGTTGCGATTTTAAGGGTTTTTAATCGTTTTTCGCAATGTTGCGCATAAAGTAGATCAAACTCGGTTTCTTTTGCTCGAAACTTCGCACACAACACTATTTGGAATAATATATTGCGTTGAAGTGGTTAGAATTGAAAATCATAGTCTTATGCTAGAAATTACGTGTTAAGTTTCGATTTTATGTGTTTTTAAGCTTTTTTGGCACTTTTGCGCTTAAAATAGCTCAAACTTGTTTCGTTTTGCGCGAAACTTGCCACACAACACTATTTCGTCTATATTATTGCGTTGAAGTGGTTAGAATTGAAAATCATAGTCATATGCTAGAAATTACGTGTTAAGTTGCGATTTTAAGGGTTATTAATCGTTTTTGGCTTTTTTGCGCATAAAGTAACTCAAACTTTGTTTGTTTTTTGCAAAACTTGCCACATAACACTATTTCGTCTATATTATTGCGTTGAAGTGGTTAGAATTGAAAATTATAGTCATATGCTAGAAATTACGTGTTAAGTTGCGATTTTAAGGGTTTTTAATCGTTTTTCGCACTTTTGCGCATAAAGTAGATCTAACTTGGTTTCTTTTGCTCGAAACTTCGCACACAACACTATTTGGAATAATATATTGCGTTGAAGTGGTTAGAATTGAAAATTATAGTCATATGCTAGAAATTACGTGTTAAGTTGCGATTTTAAGGGTTTTTAACCGTTTTTGGCACTTTTGCGCATAATGTAGCTCAAACTTGGTTTGTTTTGCATGAAACATGGCACACAACACTATTTGGAATATATTATTGTGTTGAAGTGGTTAGAATTGAAAATCATAGTCATATGCTAGAAATTACGTGTTAAGTTCCGATTTTATGTGTTTTTAAGCGTTTTTGGCACTTTCGCGCTTAAAATAGCTCAAACTTGTTTCGTTTTGCGCGAAACTTGCCACACAACACTATTTCGTCTATATTATTGCGTTGAAGTGGTTAGAATTGAAAATCATAGTCATATGCTAGAAATTAAGTGTTAAGTTGCGATTTTAAGGGTTTTTAACCGTTTTTGGCTTTTTTGCGCATAAAGTAGCTCAAACTTTGTTTGTTTTGTGCAAAACTTGCCACATAACAAAATTTCGTCTATATTATTGCGTTGAAGTGGTTAGAATTGAAAATTATAGTCATATGCTAGAAATTACGTGTTAAGTTGCGATCTTAAGGGTTTTTAATCGTTTTTCGCACTTTTGCGCATAAGGTAGATGAAACTTGGTTTCTTTTGCTCGAAACTTCGCACACAACACTATTTGGAATAATATATTGCGTTGAAGTGGTTAGAATTGAAAATCATAGTCATATGCTAGAAATTACGTGTTAAGTTGCGATTTTAAGGGTTTTTAACCGTTTTTGGCTTTTTTGCGCATAAAGTAGCTCAAACTTTGTTTGTTTTTTGCAAAACTTGCCACATAACACTATTTCGTCTATATTATTGCGTTGAAGTGGTTAGAATTGAAAATTATAGTCATATGCTAGAAATTACGTGTTAAGTTGCGATTTTAAAGGTTTTTAATCGTTTTTCGCACTTTTGCGCATAAAGTAGATCTAACTTGGTTTCTTTTGCTCAAAACTTCGCACACAACACTATTTGGAATAATATATTGCGTTGAAGTGGTTAGAATTGAAAATTATAGTCATATGCTAGAAATTACGTGTTAAGTTGCGATTTTAAGGGTTTTTAACAGTTTTTGGCACTTTTGCGCATAATGTAGCTCAAACTTGGTTTGTTTTGCATGAAACATGGCACACAACACTATTTGGAATATATTATTGTGTTGAAGTGGTTAGAATTGAAAATCATAGTCATATGCTAGAAATTACGTGTTAAGTTCCGATTTTAAGGGTTTTTAATCGTTTTTCGCACTTTTGCGCATAAAGTAGATCAAACTTGGTTTGCTTAGCACGAAACTTGGCACTGAACATTATTTGGTATATATTATTGGGTTGAAGTGGTTACAATTGAAAATCATAGTCTTATGTTAGTAATTACGCGTGAAGTTCCGATTTTATGCGTTTTTAAGCGTTTTTGACACTTTCGCGCTTAAAGTAGCTCAAACTTGTTTTGTTTTGCGCGAAACTTGCCACACAAAACTATTTCGTCTATATTATTGCGTTGAAGTGGTTAGAATTGAAAATCATAGTCATATGCTAGAAATTACGTGTTAAGTTGCGATTTTAAGGGTTTTTAACCGTTTTTGGCTTTTTTGCGCATAAAGTAGCTCAAACTTTGTTTGTTTTGTGCAAAACTTGCCACATAACAAAATTTCGTCTATATTATTGCGTTGAAGTGGTTAGAATTGAAAATTATAGTCATATGATAGAAATTACGTGTTAAGTTGCGATTTTAAGGGTTTTTAATCGTTTTTCGCAATGTTGCGCATAAAGTAGATCAAACTTGGTTTTTTTGCTCGAAACTTCGCACACAACACTATTTGGAATAATATATTGCGCTGAAGTGGTTAGAATTGAAAATCATAGTCTTATGCTAGAAATTACGTGTTAAGTTTCGATTTTATGTGTTTTTAAGCTTTTTTGGCACTTTTGCGCTTAAAATAGCTCAAACATGTTTCGTTTTGCGCGAAACTTGCCACACAACACTATTTCGTCTATATTATTGCGTTGAAGTGGTTAGAATTGAAAATCATAGTCATATGCTAGAAATTACGTGTTAAGTTGCGATTTTAAGGGTTTTTAACCGTTTTTGGCTTTTTTGCGCATAAAGTAGCTCAAACTTTGTTTGTTTTTTGCAAAACTTGCCACATAACACTATTTCGTCTATATTATTGCGTTGAAGTGGTTAGAATTGAAAATTATAGTCATATGCTAGAAATTACGTGTTAAGTTGCGATTTTAAGGGTTTTTAATCGTTTTTCGCACTTTTGCGCATAAAGTAGATCTAACTTGGTTTCTTTTGCTCGAAACTTCGCACACAACACTATTTGGAATAATATATTGCGTTGAAGTGGTTAGAATTGAAAATTATAGTCATATGCTAGAAATTACGTGTTAAGTTGCGATTTTAAGGTTTTTTAACCGTTTTTGGCACTTTTGTGCATAATGTAGCTCAAACTTGGTTTGTTTTGCATGAAACATGGCACACAACACTATTTGGAATATATTATTGTGTTGAAGTGGTTAGAATTGAAAATCATAGTCATATGCTAGAAATTACGTTTTAAGTTCCGATTTTAAGGGTTTTTAATCGTTTTTTCGCACTTTTGCGCATAAAGTAGATCAAACTTGGTTTCTTTTGCTCGAAACTTCGCACACAACACTATTTGGAATAATATATTGCGTTGAAGTGGTTAGAATTGAAAATCATAGTCTTATGCTAGAAATTACGTGTTAAGTTCTGATTTTATGTGTTTTTAAGCTTTTTTGGCACTTTTGCGCTTAAAATAGCTCAAACTTGTTTCGTTTTGCGTGAAACTTGCCACACAACACTATTTCGTCTATATTATTGCATTGAAGTGGTTAGAATTGAAAATCATAGTCATATGCTAGAAATTACGTGTTAAGTTGCGATTTTAAGGGTTTTTAACCGTTTTTGGCTTTTTTGCGCATAAAGTAGCTCAAACTTTGTTTGTTTTGTGCAAAACTTGCCACATAACAAAATTTCGTCTATATTATTGCGTTGAAGTGGTTAGAATTGAAAATTATAGTCATATGCTAGAAATTACGTGTTAAGTTGCGATTTTAAGGGTTTTTAATCGTTTTTCGCACTTTTGCGCATAAAGTAGATCAAAGTTGGTTTCTTTTGCTCGAAACTTCGCACACAACACTATTTGGAATAATATATTGCGTTGAAGTGGTTAGAATTGAAAATCATAGTCTTATGCTAGAAATTACGTGTTAAGTTCTGATTTTATGTGTTTTTAAGCTTTTTTGGCACTTTTGCGCTTAAAATAGCTCAAACTTGTTTCGTTTTGCGTGAAACTCGCCACACAACACTATTTCGTCTATATTATTGCATTGAAGTGGTTAGAATTGAAAATCATAGTCATATGCTAGAAATTAAGTGTTAAGTTGCGATTTTAAGGGTTTTTAACCGTTTTTGGCTTTTTTGCGCATAAAGTAGCTCAAACTTTGTTTGTTTTTTGCAAAACTTGCCACATAACACTATTTCGTCTATATTATTGCGTTGAAGTGGTTAGAATTGAAAATTATAGTCATATGCTAGAAATTACGTGTTAAGTTGCGATTTTAAAGGTTTTTAATCGTTTTTCGCACTTTTACGCATAAAGTAGATCTAACTTGGTTTCTTTTGCTCGAAACTTCGCACACAACACTATTTGGAATAATATATTGCGTTGAAGTGGTTAGAATTGAAAATTATAGTCATATGCTAGAAATTACGTGTTAAGCTGCGATTTTAAGGGTTTTTAACCGTTTTTGGCACTTTTGCGCATAATGTAGCTCAAACTTGGTTTGTTTTGCATGAAACATGGCACACAACACTATTTGGAATATATTATTGTGTTGAAGTGGTTAGAATTGAAAATCATAGTCATATGCTAGAAATTACGTGTTAAGTTCCGATTTTAAGGGTTTTTAATCGTTTTTCGCACTTTTGCGCATAAAGTAGATCAAACTTGGTTTCTTTTGCTCGAAACTTCGCACACAACACTATTTGGAATAATATATTGCGTTGAAGTGGTTAGAATTTAAAATCATAGTCTTATGCTAGAAATTACGTGTTAAGTTCTGATTTTATGTGTTTTTAAGCTTTTTTGGCACTTTTGCGCTTAAAATAGCTCAAACTTGTTTCGTTTTGCGCGAAACTTGCCACACAACACTATTTCGTCTTTATTATTGCGTTGAAGTGGTTAGAATTGAAAATCATAGTCATATGCTAGAAATTAAGTGTTAAGTTGCGATTTTAAGGGTTTTTAACCGTTTTTGGCTTTTTTGCGCATAAAGTAGCTCAAACTTTGTTTGTTTTGTGCAAAACTTGCCACATAACAAAATTTCGTCTATATTATTGCGTTGAAGTGGTTAGAATTGAAAATTATAGTCATATGCTAGAAATTACGTGTTAAGTTGCGATTTTAAGGGTTTTTAATCGTTTTTCGCACTTTTGCGCATAAAGTAGATCAAACTTGGTTTCTTTTGCTCGAAACTTCGCACACAACACTATTTGGAATAATATATTGCGTTGAAGTGGTTAGAATTGAAAATCATAGTCCTATGCTAGAAATTACGTGTTAAGTTCTGATTTTATGTGTTTTTAAGCTTTTTTGGCACTTTTGCGCTTAAAATAGCTCAAACTTGTTTCGTTTTGCGTGAAACTTGCCACACAACACTATTTCGTCTATATTATTGCATTGAAGTGGTTAGAATTGAAAATCATAGTCCTATGCTAGAAATTACGTGTTAAGTTCTGATTTTATGTGTTTTTAAGCTTTTTTGGCTTTTTTGCGCATAAAGTAGCTCAAACTTTGTTTGTTTTTTGCAAAACTTGCCACATAACACTATTTCGTCTATATTATTGCGTTGAAGTGGTTAGAATTGAAAATTATAGTCATATGCTAGAAATTACGTGTTAAGTTGCGATTTTAAAGGTTTTTAATCGTTTTTCGCACTTTTGCGCATAAAGTAGATCTAACTTGGTTTCTTTTGCTCGAAACTTCGCACACAACACTATTTGGAATAATATATTGCGTTGAAGTGGTTAGAATTGAAAATTATAGTCATATGCTAGAAATTACGTGTTAAGTTGCGATTTTAAGGGTTTTTAACCGTTTTTGGCACTTTTGCGCATAATGTAGCTCAAACTTGGTTTGGTTTGCATGAAACATGGCACACAGCACTATTTGGAATATATTATTGTGTTGAAGTGGTTAGAATTGAAACTCATAGTCATATGCTAGAAATTACGTGTTAAGTTCCGATTTTAAGGGTTTTTAATCGTTTTTTCGCACTTTTGCGCATAAAGTAGATCAAACTTGGTTTCTTTTGCTCGAAACTTCGCACACAACACTATTTGGAATAATATATTGCGTTGAAGTGGTTAGAATTGAAAATCATAGTCTTATGCTAGAAATTACGTGTTAAGTTCTGATTTTTTGTGTTTTTAAGCTTTTTTGGCACTTTTGCGCTTAAAATAGCTCAAACTTGTTTCGTTTTGCGCGAAACTTGCCACACAACACTATTTCGTCTTTATTATTGCGTTGAAGTGGTTAGAATTGAAAATCATAGTCATATGCTAGAAATTAAGTGTTAAGTTGCGATTTTAAGGGTTTTTAACCGTTTTTGGCTTTTTTGCGCATAAAGTAGCTCAAACTTTGTTTGTTTTGTGCAAAACTTGCCACATAACAAAATTTCGTCTATATTATTGCGTTGAAGTGGTTAGAATTGAAAATTATAGTCATATGCTAGAAATTACGTGTTAAGTTGCGATTTTAAGGGTTTTTAATCGTTTTTCGCACTTTTGCGCATAAAGTAGATCAAACTTGGTTTCTTTTGCTCGAAACTTCGCACACAACACTATTTGGAATAATATATTGCGTTGAAGTGGTTAGAATTGAAAATCATAGTCTTATGCTAGAAATTACGTGTTAAGTTCTGATTTTATGTGTTTTTAAGCTTTTTTGGCACTTTTGCGCTTAAAATAGCTCAAACTTGTTTCGTTTTGCGTGAAACTTGCCACACAACACTATTTCGTCTATATTATTGCATTGAAGTGGTTAGAATTGAAAATCATAGTCATATGCTAGAAATTAAGTGTTAAGTTGCGATTTTAAGGGTTTTTAACCGTTTTTGGCTTTTTTGCGCATAAAGTAGCTCAAACTTTGTTTGTTTTTTGCAAAACTTGCCACATAACACTATTTCGTCTATATTATTGCGTTGAAGTGGTTAGAATTGAAAATTATAGTCATATGCTAGAAATTACGTGTTAAGTTGCGATTTTAAAGGTTTTTAATCGTTTTTCGCACTTTTGCGCATAAAGTAGATCTAACTTGGTTTCTTTTGCTCGAAACTTCGCACACAACACTATTTGGAATAATATATTGCGTTGAAGTGGTTAGAATTGAAAATTATAGTCATATGCTAGAAATTACGTGTTAAGTTGCGATTTTAAGGGTTTTTAACCGTTTTTGGCACTTTTGCGCATAATGTAGCTCAAACTTGGTTTGTTTTGCATGAAACATGGCACACAACACTATTTGGAATATATTATTGTGTTGAAGTGGTTAGAATTGAAAATCATAGTCATATGCTAGAAATTACATGTTAAGTTCCGATTTTAAGGGTTTTTAATCGTTTTTCGCACTTTTGCGCATAAAGTAGATCAAACTTTGTTTCTTTTGCTCGAAACTTCGCACACAACACTATTTGGAATAATATATTGCGTTGAAGTGGTTAGAATTGAAAATCATAGTCTTATGCTAGAAATTACGTGTTAAGTTCTGATTTTATGTGTTTTTAAGCTTTTTTGGCACTTTTGCGCTTAAAATAGCTCAAACTTGTTTCGTTTTGCGTGAAACTTGCCACACAACACTATTTCGTCTATATTATTGCATTGAAGTGGTTAGAATTGAAAATCATAGTCATATGCTAGAAATTACGTGTTAAGTTGCGATTTTAAGGGTTTTTAACCGTTTTTGGCTTTTTTGCGCATAAAGTAGCTCAAACTTTGTTTGTTTTGTGCAAAACTTGCCACATAACAAAATTTCGTCTATATTATTGCGTTGAAGTGGTTAGAATTGAAAATTATAGTCATATGCTAGAAATTACGTGTTAAGTTGCGATTTTAAGGGTTTTTAATCGTTTTTCGCACTTTTGCGCATAAAGTAGATCAAAGTTGGTTTCTTTTGCTCGAAACTTCGCACACAACACTATTTGGAATAATATATTGCGTTGAAGTGGTTAGAATTGAAAATCATAGTCTTATGCTAGAAATTACGTGTTAAGTTCTGATTTTATGTGTTTTTAAGCTTTTTTGGCACTTTTGCGCTTAAAATAGCTCAAACTTGTTTCGTTTTGCGTGAAACTCGCCACACAACACTATTTCGTCTATATTATTGCATTGAAGTGGTTAGAATTGAAAATCATAGTCATATGCTAGAAATTAAGTGTTAAGTTGCGATTTTAAGGGTTTTTAACCGTTTTTGGCTTTTTTGCGCATAAAGTAGCTCAAACTTTGTTTGTTTTTTGCAAAACTTGCCACATAACACTATTTCGTCTATATTATTGCGTTGAAGTGGTTAGAATTGAAAATTATAGTCATATGCTAGAAATTACGTGTTAAGTTGCGATTTTAAAGGTTTTTAATCGTTTTTCGCACTTTTGCGCATAAAGTAGATCTAACTTGGTTTCTTTTGCTCGAAACTTCGCACACAACACTATTTGGAATAATATATTGCGTTGAAGTGGTTAGAATTGAAAATTATAGTCATATGCTAGAAATTACGTGTTAAGTTGCGATTTTAAGGGTTTTTAACCGTTTTTGGCACTTTTGCGCATAATGTAGCTCAAACTTGGTTTGGTTTGCATGAAACATGGCACACAGCACTATTTGGAATATATTATTGTGTTGAAGTGGTTAGAATTGAAAATCATAGTCATATGCTAGAAATTACGTGTTAAGTTCCGATTTTAAGGGTTTTTAATCGTTTTTCGCACTTTTGCGCATAAAGTAGATCAAACTTGGTTTCTTTTGCTCGAAACTTCGCACACAACACTATTTGGAATAATATATTGCGTTGAAGTGGTTAGAATTTAAAATCATAGTCTTATGCTAGAAATTACGTGTTAAGTTCTGATTTTATGTGTTTTTAAGCTTTTTTGGCACTTTTGCGCTTAAAATAGCTCAAACTTGTTTCGTTTTGCGCGAAACTTGCCACACAACACTATTTCGTCTTTATTATTGCGTTGAAGTGGTTAGAATTGAAAATCATAGTCATATGCTAGAAATTAAGTGTTAAGTTGCGATTTTAAGGGTTTTTAACCGTTTTTGGCTTTTTTGCGCATAAAGTAGCTCAAACTTTGTTTGTTTTGTGCAAAACTTGCCACATAACAAAATTTCGTCTATATTATTGCGTTGAAGTGGTTAGAATTGAAAATTATAGTCATATGCTAGAAATTACGTGTTAAGTTGCGATTTTAAGGGTTTTTAATCGTTTTTCGCACTTTTGCGCATAAAGTAGATCAAACTTGGTTTCTTTTGCTCGAAACTTCGCACACAACACTATTTGGAATAATATATTGCGTTGAAGTGGTTAGAATTGAAAATCATAGTCCTATGCTAGAAATTACGTGTTAAGTTCTGATTTTATGTGTTTTTAAGCTTTTTTGGCACTTTTGCGCTTAAAATAGCTCAAACTTGTTTCGTTTTGCGTGAAACTTGCCACACAACACTATTTCGTCTATATTATTGCGTTGAAGTGGTTAGAATTGAAAATCATAGTCATATGCTAGAAATTAAGTGTTAAGTTGCGATTTTAAGGGTTTTTAACCGTTTTTGGCTTTTTTGCGCATAAAGTAGCTCAAACTTTGTTTGTTTTTTGCAAAACTTGCCACATAACACTATTTCGTCTATATTATTGCGTTGAAGTGGTTAGAATTGAAAATTATAGTCATATGCTAGAAATTACGTGTTAAGTTGCGATTTTAAAGGTTTTTAATCGTTTTTCGCACTTTTGCGCATAAAGTAGATCTAACTTGGTTTCTTTTGCTCGAAACTTCGCACACAACACTATTTGGAATAATATATTGCGTTGAAGTGGTTAGAATTGAAAATTATAGTCATATGCTAGAAATTACGTGTTAAGTTGCGATTTTAAGGGTTTTTAACCGTTTTTGGCACTTTTGCGCATAATGTAGCTCAAACTTGGTTTGGTTTGCATGAAACATGGCACACAGCACTATTTGGAATATATTATTGTGTTGAAGTGGTTAGAATTGAAAATCATAGTCATATGCTAGAAATTACGTGTTAAGTTCCGATTTTAAGGGTTTTTAATCGTTTTTCGCACTTTTGCGCATAAAGTAGATCAAACTTGGTTTCTTTTGCTCGAAACTTCGCACACAACACTATTTGGAATAATATATTGCGTTGAAGTGGTTAGAATTGAAAATCATAGTCTTATGCTAGAAATTACGTGTTAAGTTCTGATTTTTTGTGTTTTTAAGCTTTTTTGGCACTTTTGCGCTTAAAATAGCTCAAACTTGTTTCGTTTTGCGCGAAACTTGCCACACAACACTATTTCGTCTTTATTATTGCGTTGAAGTGGTTAGAATTGAAAATCATAGTCATATGCTAGAAATTAAGTGTTAAGTTGCGATTTTAAGGGTTTTTAACCGTTTTTGGCTTTTTTGCGCATAAAGTAGCTCAAACTTTGTTTGTTTTGTGCAAAACTTGCCACATAACAAAATTTCGTCTATATTATTGCGTTGAAGTGGTTAGAATTGAAAATTATAGTCATATGCTAGAAATTACGTGTTAAGTTGCGATTTTAAGGGTTTTTAATCGTTTTTCGCACTTTTGCGCATAAAGTAGATCAAACTTGGTTTCTTTTGCTCGAAACTTCGCACACAACACTATTTGGAATAATATATTGCGTTGAAGTGGTTAGAATTGAAAATCATAGTCTTATGCTAGAAATTACGTGTTAAGTTCTGATTTTATGTGTTTTTAAGCTTTTTTGGCACTTTTGCGCTTAAAATAGCTCAAACTTGTTTCGTTTTGCGTGAAACTTGCCACACAACACTATTTCGTCTATATTATTGCATTGAAGTGGTTAGAATTGAAAATCATAGTCATATGCTAGAAATTAAGTGTTAAGTTGCGATTTTAAGGGTTTTTAACCGTTTTTGGCTTTTTTGCGCATAAAGTAGCTCAAACTTTGTTTGTTTTTTGCAAAACTTGCCACATAACACTATTTCGTCTATATTATTGCGTTGAAGTGGTTAGAATTGAAAATTATAGTCATATGCTAGAAATTACGTGTTAAGTTGCGATTTTAAAGGTTTTTAATCGTTTTTCGCACTTTTGCGCATAAAGTAGATCTAACTTGGTTTCTTTTGCTCGAAACTTCGCACACAACACTATTTGGAATAATATATTGCGTTGAAGTGGTTAGAATTGAAAATTATAGTCATATGCTAGAAATTACGTGTTAAGTTGCGATTTTAAGGGTTTTTAACCGTTTTTGGCACTTTTGCGCATAATGTAGCTCAAACTTGGTTTGTTTTGCATGAAACATGGCACACAACACTATTTGGAATATATTATTGTGTTGAAGTGGTTAGAATTGAAAATCATAGTCATATGCTAGAAATTACATGTTAAGTTCCGATTTTAAGGGTTTTTAATCGTTTTTCGCACTTTTGCGCATAAAGTAGATCAAACTTTGTTTCTTTTGCTCGAAACTTCGCACACAACACTATTTGGAATAATATATTGCGTTGAAGTGGTTAGAATTGAAAATCATAGTCCTATGCTAGAAATTACGTGTTAAGTTCTGATTTTATGTGTTTTTAAGCTTTTTTGGCACTTTTGCGCTTAAAATAGCTCAAACTTGTTTCGTTTTGCGTGAAACTTGCCACACAACACTATTTCGTCTATATTATTGCGTTGAAGTGGTTAGAATTGAAAATCATAGTCATATGCTAGAAATTAAGTGTTAAGTTGCGATTTTAAGGGTTTTTAACCGTTTTTGGCTTTTTTGCGCATAAAGTAGCTCAAACTTTGTTTGTTTTTTGCAAAACTTGCCACATAACACTATTTCGTCTATATTATTGCGTTGAAGTGGTTAGAATTGAAAATTATAGTCATATGCTAGAAATTACGTGTTAAGTTGCGATTTTAAAGGTTTTTAATCGTTTTTCGCACTTTTGCGCATAAAGTAGATCTAACTTGGTTTCTTTTGCTCGAAACTTCGCACACAACACTATTTGGAATAATATATTGCGTTGAAGTGGTTAGAATTGAAAATTATAGTCATATGCTAGAAATTACGTGTTAAGTTGCGATTTTAAGGGTTTTTAACCGTTTTTGGCACTTTTGCGCATAATGTAGCTCAAACTTGGTTTGGTTTGCATGAAACATGGCACACAGCACTATTTGGAATATATTATTGTGTTGAAGTGGTTAGAATTGAAAATCATAGTCATATGCTAGAAATTACGTGTTAAGTTCCGATTTTAAGGGTTTTTAATCGTTTTTCGCACTTTTGCGCATAAAGTAGATCAAACTTGGTTTCTTTTGCTCGAAACTTCGCACACAACACTATTTGGAATAATATATTGCGTTGAAGTGGTTAGAATTGAAAATCATAGTCTTATGCTAGAAATTACGTGTTAAGTTCTGATTTTTTGTGTTTTTAAGCTTTTTTGGCACTTTTGCGCTTAAAATAGCTCAAACTTGTTTCGTTTTGCGCGAAACTTGCCACACAACACTATTTCGTCTTTATTATTGCGTTGAAGTGGTTAGAATTGAAAATCATAGTCATATGCTAGAAATTAAGTGTTAAGTTGCGATTTTAAGGGTTTTTAACCGTTTTTGGCTTTTTTGCGCATAAAGTAGCTCAAACTTTGTTTGTTTTGTGCAAAACTTGCCACATAACAAAATTTCGTCTATATTATTGCGTTGAAGTGGTTAGAATTGAAAATTATAGTCATATGCTAGAAATTACGTGTTAAGTTGCGATTTTAAGGGTTTTTAATCGTTTTTCGCACTTTTGCGCATAAAGTAGATCAAACTTGGTTTCTTTTGCTCGAAACTTCGCACACAACACTATTTGGAATAATATATTGCGTTGAAGTGGTTAGAATTGAAAATCATAGTCTTATGCTAGAAATTACGTGTTAAGTTCTGATTTTATGTGTTTTTAAGCTTTTTTGGCACTTTTGCGCTTAAAATAGCTCAAACTTGTTTCGTTTTGCGTGAAACTTGCCACACAACACTATTTCGTCTATATTATTGCATTGAAGTGGTTAGAATTGAAAATCATAGTCATATGCTAGAAATTAAGTGTTAAGTTGCGATTTTAAGGGTTTTTTAACCGTTTTTGGCTTTTTTGCGCATAAAGTAGCTCAAACTTTGTTTGTTTTTTGCAAAACTTGCCACATAACACTATTTCGTCTATATTATTGCGTTGAAGTGGTTAGAATTGAAAATTATAGTCATATGCTAGAAATTACGTGTTAAGTTGCGATTTTAAAGGTTTTTAATCGTTTTTCGCACTTTTGCGCATAAAGTAGATCTAACTTGGTTTCTTTTGCTCGAAACTTCGCACACAACACTATTTGGAATAATATATTGCGTTGAAGTGGTTAGAATTGAAAATTATAGTCATATGCTAGAAATTACGTGTTAAGTTGCGATTTTAAGGGTTTTTAACCGTTTTTGGCACTTTTGCGCATAATGTAGCTCAAACTTGGTTTGTTTTGCATGAAACATGGCACACAACACTATTTGGAATATATTATTGTGTTGAAGTGGTTAGAATTGAAAATCATAGTCATATGCTAGAAATTACATGTTAAGTTCCGATTTTAAGGGTTTTTAATCGTTTTTCGCACTTTTGCGCATAAAGTAGATCAAACTTTGTTTCTTTTGCTCGAAACTTCGCACACAACACTATTTGGAATAATATATTGCGTTGAAGTGGTTAGAATTGAAAATCATAGTCTTATGCTGGAAATTACGTGTTAAGTTCTGATTTTATGTGTTTTTAAGCTTTTTTGGCACTTTTGCGCTTAAAATAACTCAAACTTGTTTCGTTTTGCGCGAAACTTGCCACACAACACTATTTCGTCTATATTATTGCATTGAAGTGGTTAGAATTGAAAATCATAGTCATATGCTAGAAATTAAGTGTTAAGTTGCGATTTTAAGGGTTTTTTAACCGTTTTTGGCTTTTTTGCGCATAAAGTAGCTCAAACTTTGTTTGTTTTTTTGCAAACTTGCCACATAACCACTATTTCGTCTATATTATTGCGTTGAAGTGGTTAGAATTGAAAATTATAGTCATATGCTAGAAATTACGTGTTAAGTTGCGATTTTAAAGGTTTTTAATCGTTTTTTCGCACTTTTGCGCATAAGTAGATCTAACTTGGTTTCTTTTGCTCGAAACTTCGCACACAACACTATTTGGAATAATATATTGCGTTGAAGTGGTTAGAATTGAAAATTATAGTCATATGCTAGAAATTACGTGTTAAGTTGCGATTTTAAGGGTTTTTAACCGTTTTTGGCACTTTTGCGCATAATGTAGCTCAAACTTGGTTTGTTTTGCATGAAACATGGCACACAACACTATTTGGAATATATTATTGTGTTGAAGTGGTTAGAATTGAAAATCATAGTCATATGCTAGAAATTACATGTTAAGTTCCGATTTTAAGGGTTTTTAATCGTTTTTCGCACTTTTGCGCATAAAGTAGATCAAACTTTGTTTCTTTTGCTCGAAACTTCGCACACAACACTATTTGAATAATATATTGCGTTGAAGTGGTTAGAATTGAAAATCATAGTCTTATGCTAGAAATTACGTGTTAAGTTCTGATTTTATGTGTTTTTAAGCTTTTTTGGCACTTTTGCGCTTAAAATAGCTCAAACTTGTTTCGTTTTGCGTGAAACTTGCCACACAACACTATTTCGTCTATATTATTGCATTGAAGTGGTTAGAATTGAAAATCATAGTCATATGCTAGAATTAAGTGTTAAGTTGCGATTTTAAGGGTTTTTAACCGTTTTTTTGCTTTTTTGCGCATAAAGTAGCTCAAACTTTGTTTGTTTTTTGCAAAACTTGCCACATAACACTAGTTCGTCTATATTATTGCGTTGAAGTGGTTAGAATTGAAAATTATAGTCATATGCTAGAAATTACGTGTTAAGTTGCGATTTTAAAGGTTTTTAATCGTTTTTCGCACTTTTGCGCATAAAGTAGATCTAACTGGTTTCTTTGCTCGAAACTTCGCACACAACACTATTTGGAATAATATATTGCGTTGAAGTGGTTAGAATTGAAAATTATAGTCATATGCTAGAAAAATTACGTGTTAAGTTGCGATTTTAAGGGTTTTTAACCGTTTTTGGCACTTTTGCGCATAATGTAGCTCAAACTTGGTTTGTTTTGCATGAAACATGGCACACAACACTATTTGGAATATATTATTGTGTTGAAGTGGTTAGAATTGAAAATCATAGTCATATGCTAGAAATTACATGTTAAGTTCCGATTTTAAGGGTTTTTAATCGTTTTTTCGCACTTTTGCGCATAAAGTAGATCAAACTTTGTTTCTTTTGCTCGAAACTTCGCACACAACACTATTTGGAATAATATATTGCGTTGAAGTGGTTAGAATTGAAAATCATAGTCTTATGCTAGAAATTACGTGTTAAGTTCTGATTTTATGTGTTTTTAAGCTTTTTTGGCACTTTTGCGCTTAAAATAGCTCAAACTTGTTTCGTTTTGCGTGAAACTTGCCACACAACACTATTTCGTCTATATTATTGCATTGAAGTGGTTAGAATTGAAAATCATAGTCATATGCTAGAATTAAGTGTTAAGTTGCGATTTTAAGGGTTTTTAACCGTTTTTTGCTTTTTTGCGCATAAAGTAGCTCAAACTTTGTTTGTTTTTTGCAAAACTTGCCACATAACACTATTTCGTCTATATTATTGCGTTGAAGTGGTTAGAATTGAAAATTATAGTCATATGCTAGAAATTACGTGTTAAGTTGCGATTTTAAAGGTTTTTAATCGTTTTTTCGCACTTTTGCGCATAAAGTAGATCTAACTTGGTTTCTTTTGCTCGAAACTTCGCACACAACACTATTTGGAATAATATATTGCGTTGAAGTGGTTAGAATTGAAAATTATAGTCATATGCTAGAAATTACGTGTTAAGTTGCGATTTTAAGGGTTTTTAACCGTTTTTGGCACTTTTGCGCATAATGTAGCTCAAACTTGGTTTGTTTTGCATGAAACATGGCACACAACACTATTTGGAATATATTATTGTGTTGAAGTGGTTAGAATTGAAAATCATAGTCATATGCTAGAAATTACATGTTAAGTTCCGATTTTAAGGGTTTTTAATCGTTTTTTCGCACTTTTGCGCATAAAGTAGATCAAACTTTGTTTCTTTTGCTCGAAACTTCGCACACAACACTATTTGGAATAATATATTGCGTTGAAGTGGTTAGAATTGAAAATCATAGTCTTATGCTAGAAATTACGTGTTAAGTTCTGATTTTATGTGTTTTTAAGCTTTTTTGGCACTTTTGCGCTTAAAATAGCTCAAACTTGTTTCGTTTTGCGTGAAACTTGCCACACAACACTATTTCGTCTATATTATTGCATTGAAGTGGTTAGAATTGAAAATCATAGTCATATGCTAGAATTAAGTGTTAAGTTGCGATTTTAAGAGTTTTTAACCGTTTTTTGCTTTTTTGCGCATAAAGTAGCTCAAACTTTGTTTGTTTTTTGCAAAACTTGCCACATAACACTATTTCGTCTATATTATTGCGTTGAAGTGGTTAGAATTGAAAATTATAGTCATATGCTAGAAATTACGTGTTAAGTTGCGATTTTAAAGGTTTTTAATCGTTTTTTCGCACTTTTGCGCATAAAGTAGATCTAACTTGGTTTCTTTTGCTCGAAACTTCGCACACAACACTATTTGGAATAATATATTGCGTTGAAGTGGTTAGAATTGAAAATTATAGTCATATGCTAGAAATTACGTGTTAAGTTGCGATTTTAAGGGTTTTTAACCGTTTTTGGCACTTTTGCGCATAATGTAGCTCAAACTTGGTTTGTTTTGCATGAAACATGGCACACAACACTATTTGGAATATATTATTGTGTTGAAGTGGTTAGAATTGAAAATCATAGTCATATGCTAGAAATTACGTGTTAAGTTCCGATTTTATGTGTTTTTAAGCGTTTTTGGCACTTTCGCGCTTAAAATAGCTCAAACTTGTTTCGTTTTGCGCGAAACTTGCCACACAACACTATTTCGTCTATATTATTGCGTTGAAGTGGTTAGAATTGAAAATCATAGTCATATGCTAGAAATTAAGTGTTAAGTTGCGATTTTAAGGGTTTTTAAACCGTTTTTGGCTTTTTTGCGCATAAAGTAGCTCAAACTTTGTTTGTTTTGTGCAAAACTTGCCACATAACAAAATTTCGTCTATATTATTGCGTTGAAATGGTTCGAATTGAAAATTATAGTCATATGCTAGAAATTACGTGTTAAGTTGCGATCTTAAGGGTTTTTAATCGTTTTTTCGCACTTTTGCGCATAAAGTAGATCAAACTTGGTTTCTTTTGCTCGAAACTTCGCACACAACACTATTTGGAATAATATATTGCGTTGAAGTGGTTAGAATTGAAAATCATAGTCTTATGCTAGAAATTACGTGTTAAGTTCTGATTTTATGTGTTTTTAAGCTTTTTTGGCACTTTTGCGCTTAAAATAGCTCAAACTTGTTTCGTTTTGCGTGAAACTTGCCACACAACACTATTTCGTCTATATTATTGCATTGAAGTGGTTAGAATTGAAAATCATAGTCATATGCTAGAATTAAGTGTTAAGTTGCGATTTTAAGGGTTTTTAACCGTTTTTTGCTTTTTTGCGCATAAAGTAGCTCAAACTTTGTTTGTTTTTTGCAAAACTTGCCACATAACACTATTTCGTTTATATTATTGCGTTGAAGTGGTTAGAATTGAAAATTATAGTCATATGCTAGAAATTACGTGTTAAGGTGCGATTTTAAAGGTTTTTAATCGTTTTTCGCACTTTTGCGCATAAAGTAGATCTAACTTGGTTTCTTTGCTCGAAACTTCGCACACAACACTATTTGGAATAATATATTGCGTTGAAGTGGTTAGAATTGAAAATTATAGTCATATGCTAGAAATTACGTGTTAAG
>NC_080049.1:13869575-13906338 GCF_026212465.1 Amaranthus tricolor
GTAATTTCTAGCATAAGACTATGATTTTCAATTCTAACCACTTCAACGCAATATATTATTCCAAATAGTGTTGTGTGCGAAGTTTCGAGCAAAAGAAACCAAGTTTGATCTACTTTATGCGCAACATTGCGAAAAACGATTAAAAACCCTTAAAATCGCAACTTAACACGTAATTTCTAGCATATGACTATAATTTTCAATTCTAACCACTTCAACGCAATAATATAGACGAAATTTTGTTATGTGGCAAGTTTTGCACAAAACAAACAAAGTTTGAGCTACTTTATGCGCAAAAAAGCCAAAAACGGTTAAAAACCCTTAAAATCGCAACTTAACACTTAATTTCTAGCATATGACTATGATTTTCAATTCTAACCACTTCAATGCTATAATATAGACGAAATAGTGTTGTGTGGCAAGTTTCACGCAAAACGAAACAAGTTTGAGCTATTTTAAGAGCAAAAGTGCCAAAAAAGCTTAAAAACACATAAAATCAGAACTTAACACGTAATTTCTAGCATAAGACTATGATTTTCAATTCTAACCACTTCAACGCAATATATTATTCCAATAGTGTTGTGTGCGAAGTTTCGAGCAAAAGAAACCAAGTTTGATCTACTTTATGCGCAAAAGTGCGAAAAACGATTAAAAACCCTTAAGATCGCAACTTAACACGTAATTTCTAGCATATGACTATAATTTTCAATTCTAACCACTTCAACGCAATAATATAGACGAAATTTTGTTATGTGGCAAGTTTTGCACAAAACAAACAAAGTTTGAGCTACTTTATGCGCAAAAAAGCCAAAAACGGTTAAAAACCCTTAAAATCGCAACTTAACACTTAATTTCTAGCATATGACTATGATTTTCAATTCTAACCACTTCAACGCAATAATATAGACGAAATAGTGTTGTGTGGCAAGTTTCGCGCAAAACGAAACAAGTTTGAGCTATTTTAAGCGCAAAAGTGCCAAAAAAGCTTAAAAACATATAAAATCGAAACTTAACACGTAATTTCTAGCATAAGACTATGATTTTCAATTCTAACCACTTCAACGCAATATATTATCCCAAATAGTGTTGTGTGCGAAGTTTCGAGCAAAAGAAACCAAGTTTGATCTACTTTATGCGCAAAAGTGCGAAAAACGATTAAAAACCCTTAAAATCGCAACTTAACACGTAATTTCTAGCATATGACTATGATTTTCAATTCTAACCACTTCAACACAATAATATATTCCAAATAGTGTTGTGTGCCATGTTTCATGCAAAACAAACCAAGTTTGAGCTACATTATGCGCAAAAGTGCCAAAAACGGTTAAAAACCCTTAAAATCGCAACTTAACACGTAATTTCTAGCATATGACTATAATTTTCAATTCTAACCACTTCAACGCAATATATTATTCCAAATAGTGTTGTGTGCGAAGTTTCGAGCAAAAGAAACCAAGTTTGATCTACTTTATGCGCAACATTGCGAAAAACGATTAAAAACCCTTAAAATCGCAACTTAACACGTAATTTCTAGCATATGACTATAATTTTCAATTCTAACCACTTCAACGCAATAATATAGACGAAATTTTGTTATGTGGCAAGTTTTGCACAAAACAAACAAAGTTTGAGCCACTTTATGCGCAAAAAAGCCAAAAACGGTTAAAAACCCTTAAAATCGCAACTTAACTCTTAATTTCTAGCATATGACTATGATTTTCAATTCTAACCACTTCAACGCAATAATAAAGACGAAATAGTGTTGTGTGGCAAGTTTCGCGCAAAACGAAACAAGTTTGAGCTATTTTAAGCGCAAAAGTGCCAAAAAAGCTTAAAAACACATAAAATCAGAACTTAACACGTAATTTCTAGCATAAGACTATGATTTTCAATTCTAACCACTTCAACGCAATATATTATTCCAAATAGTGTTGTGTGCGAAGTTTCGAGCAAAAGAAACCAAGTTTAATCTACTTTATGCGCAAAAGTGCGAAAAACGATTAAAAACCCTTAAAATCGCAACTTAACACGTAATTTCTAGCATATGACTATAATTTTCAA
Source organism: Amaranthus tricolor (assembly GCF_026212465.1). Taxonomy (NCBI): domain Eukaryota; kingdom Viridiplantae; phylum Streptophyta; class Magnoliopsida; order Caryophyllales; family Amaranthaceae; genus Amaranthus; species Amaranthus tricolor. The sequence continues at coordinate 13,871,634 of NC_080049.1, forward strand.
TTCTAACCACTTCAACGCAATATATTATTCCAAATAGTGTTGTGTGCGAAGTTTCGAGCAAAAGAAACCAAGTTAGATCTACTTTATGCGCAAAAGTGCGAAAAACGATTAAAAACCTTTAAAATCGCAACTTAACACGTAATTTCTAGCATATGACTATAATTTTCAATTCTAACCACTTCAACGAAATAATATAGACGAAATAGTGTTATGTGGCAAGTTTTGCAAAAAACAAACAAAGTTTGAGCTACTTTATGCGCAAAAAAGCCAAAAACGGTTAAAAACCCTTAAAATCGCAACTTAACACTTAATTTCTAGCATATGACTATGATTTTTCAATTCTAACCACTTCAATGCAATAATATAGACGAAATAGTGTTGTGTGGCAAGTTTCACGCAAAACAAAACAAGTTTGAGCTATTTTAAGCGCAAAAGTGCCAAAAAAGCTTAAAAACACATAAAATCAGAACTTAACACGTAATTTCTAGCATAAGACTATGATTTTCAATTCTAACCACTTCAACGCAATATATTATTCCAAATAGTGTTGTGTGTGAAGTTTCGAGCAAAAGAAACCAAGTTTAATCTACTTTATGCGCAAAAGTGCGAAAAACGATTAAAAACCCTTAAAATCGCAACTTAACACGTAATTTCTAGCATATGACTATAATTTTCAATTCTAACCACTTCAACGCAATAATATAGACGAAATTTTGTTATGTGGCAAGTTTTGCACAAAACAAACAAAGTTTGAGCTACTTTATGCGCAAAAAAGCCAAAAACGGTTAAAAACCCTTAAAATCGCAACTTAACACTTAATTTCTAGCATATGACTATGATTTTCAATTCTAACCACTTCAACGCAATAATAAAGACGAAATAATGTTGTATGGCAAGTTTCGCGGAAAACGAAACCAAGTTTGAGCTATTTTAAGCGCAAAAGTGCCAAAAAAAGCTTAAAAACACATAAAATCAGAACTTAACACGTAATTTCTAGCATAAGACTATGATTTTCAATTCTAACCACTTCAACGCAATATATTATTCCAAATAGTGTTGTGTGCGAAGTTTCGGGGCAAAAGAAACCAAGTTTGATCTACTTTATGCGCAAAAGTGCGAAAAACGATTAAAAACCCTTAAAATCGGAACTTAACACGTAATTTCTAGCATATGACTATGATTTTCAATTCTAACCACTTCAACACAATAATATATTCCAAATAGTGTTGTGTGCCATGTTTCATGCAAAACAAACCAAGTTTGAGCTACATTATGCGCAAAAGTGCCAAAAACGGTTAAAAACCCTTAAAATCGCAACTTAACACGTAATTTCTAGCATATGACTATAATTTTCAATTCTAACCACTTCAACGCAATATATTATTCCAAATAGTGTTGTGTGCGAAGTTTCGAGCAAAAGAAACCAAGTTAGATCTACTTTATGCGCAAAAGTGCGAAAAACGATTAAAAACCCTTAAAATCGCAACTTAACACGTAATTTCTAGCATATGACTATAATTTTCAATTCTAACCACTTCAACGCAATAATATAGACGAAATAGTGTTATGTGGCAAGTTTTGCAAAAAACAAACAAAGTTTGAGCTACTTTATGCGCAAAAAAAGCCAAAAACGGTTAAAAACCCTTAAAATCGCAACTTAACACGTAATTTCTAGCATATGACTATGATTTTCAATTCTAACCACTTCAACGCAATAATATAGACGAAATAGTGTTGTGTGGCAAGTTTCGCGCAAACGAAACAAGTTTGAGCTATTTTAAGCGCAAAAGTGCCAAAAAAGCTTAAAAACATATAAAATCGAAACTTAACACGTAATTTCTAGCATAAGACTATGATTTTCAATTCTAACCACTTCAACGCAATATATTATTCCAAATAGTGTTGTGTGCGAAGTTTCGAGCAAAAGAAACCAAGTTTGATCTACTTTATGCGCAACATTGCGAAAAACGATTAAAAACCCTTAAAATCGCAACTTAACACGTAATTTCTAGCATATGACTATAATTTTCAATTCTAACCACTTCAACGCAATAGTATAGACGAAATTTTGTTATGTGGCAAGTTTTGCACAAAACAAACAAAGTTTGAGCTACTTTATGCGCAAAAAAGCCAAAAACGGTTAAAAACCCTTAAAATCGCAACTTAACTCTTAATTTCTAGCATATGACTATGATTTTCAATTCTAACCACTTCAACGCAATAATAAAGACGAAATAGTGTTGTGTGGCAAGTTTCGCGCAAAACGAAACAAGTTTGAGCTATTTTAAGCGCAAAAGTGCCAAAAAAGCTTAAAAACACATAAAATCAGAACTTAACACGTAATTTCTAGCATAAGACTATGATTTTCAATTCTAACCACTTCAACGCAATATATTATTCCAAATAGTGTTGTGTGCGAAGTTTCGAGCAAAAGCAACCAAGTTTGATCTACTTTATCCGCAAAAGTGCGAAAAACGATTAAAAACCCTTAAAATCGGAACTTAACACGTAATTTGTAGCATATGACTATGATTTTCAATTCTAACCACTTCAACGCAATAATATAGACGAAATAGTTTTGTGTGGCAAGTTTCGCGCAAAACAAAACAAGTTTGAGCTACTTTAAGCGCGAAAGTGTCAAAAACGCTTAAAAACGCATAAAATCGGAACTTCACGCGTAATTACTAACATATGACTATGATTTTCAATTGTAACCACTTCAACCCAATAATATATACCAAATAATGTTCAGTGCCAAGTTTCGTGCTAAGCAAACCAAGTTTGATCTACTTTATGCGCAAAAGTGCGAAAAACGATTAAAAACCCTTAAAATCGGAACTTAACACGTAATTTCTAGCATATGACTATGATTTTCAATTCTAACCACTTCAACACAATAATATATTCCAAATAGTGTTGTGTGCCATGTATCATGCAAAACCAAACCAAGTTTGAGCTACATTATGCGCAAAAGTGCCAAAAACGGTTAAAAACCCTTAAAATCGCAACTTAACACGTAATTTCTAGCATATGACTATAATTTTCAATTCTAACCACTTCAACGCAATATATTATTCCAATAGTGTTGTGTGCGAAGTTTCGAGCAAAAGAAACCAAGTTAGATCTACTTTATGCGCAAAAGTGCGAAAAACGATTAAAAACCTTTAAAATCGCAACTTAACACGTAATTTCTAGCATATGACAATAATTTTCAATTCTAACCACTTCAACGCAATAATATAGACGAAATAGTGTTATGTGGCAAGTTTTGCAAAAAACAAACAAAGTTTGAGCTAACTTTACGCGCAAAAAAGCCAAAAACGGTTAAAAACCCTTAAAATCGCAACTTAACACGTAATTTCTAGCATATGACTATAATTTTCAATTCTAACCACTTCAACGCAATATATTATTCCAAATAGTGTTGTGTGCGAAGTTTCGAGCAAAAGAAACCAAGTTTGATCTACTTTATGCGCAACATTGCGAAAAACGATTAAAAACCCTTAAAATCGCAACTTAACACGTAATTTCTAGCATATGACTATAATTTTCAATTCTAACCACTTCAACGCAATAATATAGACGAAATTTTGTTATGTGGCAAGTTTTGCACAAAACAAACAAAGTTTGAGCTACTTTATGCGCAAAAAAGCCAAAAACGGTTAAAAACCCTTAAAATCGCAACTTAACACTTAATTTCTAGCATATGACTATGATTTTCAATTCTAACCACTTCAACGCAATAATAAAGAAGAAATAGTGTTGTGTGGCAAGTTTCGCGCAAAACGAAACAAGTTTGAGCTATTTTAAGCGCAAAAGTGCCAAAAAAGCTTAAAAACACATAAAATCAGAACTTAACACGTAATTTCTAGCATAAGACTATGATTTTCAATTCTAACCACTTCAACGCAATATATTATTCCAAATAGTGTTGTGTGCGAAGTTTCGAGCAAAAGAAACCAAGTTTGATCTACTTTATGCGCAAAAGTGCGAAAAACGATTAAAAACCCTTAAAATCGGAACTTAACACGTAATTTCTAGCATATGACTATGATTTTCAATTCTAACCACTTCAACACAATAATATATTCCAAATAGTGTTGTGTGCCATGTTTCATGCAAAACAAACCAAGTTTGAGCTATATTATGCGCAAAAGTGCCAAAAACGGTTAAAAACCCTTAAAATCGCAACTTAACACGTAATTTCTAGCATATGACTATAATTTTCAATTCTAACCACTTCAACGCAATATATTATTCCAAATAGTGTTGTGTGCGAAGTTTCGAGCAAAAGAAACCAAGTTAGATCTACTTTATGCGCAAAAGTGCGAAAAACGATTAAAAACCCTTAAAATCGCAACTTAACACGTAATTTCTAGCATATGACTATAATTTTCAATTCTAACCACTTCAACGCAATAATATAGACGAAATAGTGTTGTGTGGCAAGTTTCGCGCAAAACGAAACAAGTTTGAGCTATTTTAAGCGCAAAAGTGCCAAAAAAGCTTAAAAACATATAAAATCGAAACTTAACACGTAATTTCTAGCATAAGACTATGATTTTCAATTCTAACCACTTCAACGCAATATCTTATTCCAAATAGTGTTGTGTGCGAAGTTTCGAGCAAAAGAAACCAAGTTTGATCTACTTTATGCGCAACATTGCGAAAAACGATTAAAAACCCTTAAAATCGCAACTTAACACGTAATTTCTAGCATATGACTATAATTTTCAATTCTAACCACTTCAACGCAATAATATAGACGAAATTTTGTTATGTGGCAAGTTTTGCACAAAACAAACAAAGTTTGAGCTACTTTATGCGCAAAAAAGCCAAAAACGGTTAAAAACCCTTAAAATCGCAACTTAACTCTTAATTTCTAGCATATGACTATGATTTTCAATTCTAACCACTTCAATGCAATAATATAGACGAAATAGTGTTGTGTGGCAAGTTTCGCGCAAAACGAAACAAGTTTGAGCTATTTTAAGCGCAAAAGTGCCAAAAAAGCTTAAAAACACATAAAATCAGAACTTAACACGTAATTTCTAGCATAAGACTATGATTTTCAATTCTAACCACTTCAACGCAATATATTATTCCAAATAGTGTTGTGTGCGAAGTTTCGAGCAAAAGAAACCAAGTTTGATCTACTTTATGCGCAAAAGTGCGAAAAAACGATTAAAAACCCTTAAAATCGCAACTTAACACGTAATTTCTAGCATATGACTATAATTTTCAATTCTAACCACTTCAACGCAATAATATAGACGAAATTTTGTTATGTGGCAAGTTTTGCACAAAACAAACAAAGTTTGAGCTACTTTATGCGCAAAAAAGCCAAAAACGGTTAAAAACCCTTAAAATCGCAACTTAACACTTAATTTCTAGCATATGACTATGATTTTCAATTCTAACCACTTCAACGCAATAATAATGACGAAATAGTGTTGTGTGGCAAGTTTCGCGCAAAACGAAACAAGTTTGAGCTATTTTAAGCGCAAAAGTGCCAAAAAAGCTTAAAAACACATAAAATCAGAACTTAACACGTAATTTCTAGCATAAGACTATGATTTTCAATTCTAACCACTTCAACGCAATATATTATTCCAAATAGTGTTGTGTGCGAAGTTTCGAGCAAAAGAAACCAAGTTTGATCTACTTTATGCGCAAAAGTGCGAAAAACGATTAAAAACCCTTAAAATCGCAACTTAACACGTAATTTCTAGCATATGACTATAATTTTCAATTCTAACCACTTCAACGCAATAATATAGACGAAATTTTGTTATGTGGCAAGTTTTGCACAAAACAAACAAAGTTTGAGCTACTTTATGCGCAAAAAAGCCAAAAACGGTTAAAAACCCTTAAAATCGCAACTTAACTCTTAATTTCTAGCATATGACTATGATTTTCAATTCTAACCACTTCAATGCAATAATATAGACGAAATAGTGTTGTGTGGCAAGTTTCGCGCAAAACGAAACAAGTTTGAGCTATTTTAAGCGCAAAAGTGCCAAAAAAGCTTAAAAACACATAAAATCAGAACTTAACACGTAATTTCTAGCATAAGACTATGATTTTCAATTCTAACCACTTCAACGCAATATATTATTCCAAATAGTGTTGTGTGCGAAGTTTCGAGCAAAAGAAACCAAGTTTGATCTACTTTATGCGCAAAAGATGCGCAAAAGTGCGAAAAACGATTAAAAACCCTTAAAATCGCAACTTAACACGTAATTTCTAGCATATGACTATAATTTTCAATTCTAACCACTTCAACGCAATAATATAGACGAAATTTTGTTATGTGGCAAGTTTTGCACAAAACAAACAAAGTTTGAGCTACTTTATGCGCAAAAAAGCCAAAAACGGTTAAAAACCCTTAAAATCGCAACTTAACACTTAATTTCTAGCATATGACTATGATTTTCAATTCTAACCACTTCAACGCAATAATAATGACGAAATAGTGTTGTGTGGCAAGTTTCGCGCAAAACGAAACAAGTTTGAGCTATTTTAAGCGCAAAAGTGCCAAAAAAGCTTAAAAACACATAAAATCAGAACTTAACACGTAATTTCTAGCATAAGACTATGATTTTCAATTCTAACCACTTCAACGCAATATATTATTCCAAATAGTGTTGTGTGCGAAGTTTCGAGCAAAAGAAACCAAGTTTGATCTACTTTATGCGCAAAAGTGCGAAAAACGATTAAAAACCCTTAAAATCGCAACTTAACACGTAATTTCTAGCATATGACTATAATTTTCAATTCTAACCACTTCAACGCAATAATATAGACGAAATTTTGTTATGTGGCAAGTTTTGCACAAAACAAACAAAGTTTGAGCTACTTTATGCGCAAAAAAGCCAAAAACGGTTAAAAACCCTTAAAATCGCAACTTAACACTTAATTTCTAGCATATGACTATGATTTTCAATTCTAACCACTTCAACGCAATAATAATGACGAAATAGTGTTGTGTGGCAAGTTTCGCGCAAAACGAAACAAGTTTGAGCTATTTTAAGCGCAAAAGTGCCAAAAAAGCTTAAAAACACATAAAATCAGAACTTAACACGTAATTTCTAGCATAAGACTATGATTTTCAATTCTAACCACTTCAACGCAATATATTATTCCAAATAGTGTTGTGTGCGAAGTTTCGAGCAAAAGAAACCAAGTTTGATCTACTTTATGCGCAAAAGTGCGAAAAACGATTAAAAACCCTTAAAATCGGAACTTAACACGTAATTTCTAGCATATGACTATGATTTTCAATTCTAACCACTTCAACACAATAATATATTCCAAATAGTGTTGTGTGCCATGTTTCATGCAAAACAAACCAAGTTTGAGCTACATTATGCGCATATGTGCCAAAAACGGTTAAAAACCCTTAAAATCGCACCTTAACACGTAATTTATAGCATATGACTATAATTTTCAATTCTAACCACTTCAACGCAATATATTATTCCAATAGTGTTGTGTGCGAAGTTTCGAGCAAAAGAAACCAAGTTAGATCTACTTTATACGCAAAAGTGCGAAAAACGATTAAAAACCTTTAAAATCGCAACTTAACACGTAATTTCTAGCATATGACTATAATTTTCAATTCTAACCACTTCAACGCAATAATATAGACGAAATAGTGTTGTGTGGCAAGTTTCACGCAAAACGAAACAAGTTTGAGCTATTTTAAGCGCAAAAGTGCCAAAAAATCTTAAAAACACATAAAATCAAGTGCAAACCAAGTTTGATCTACTTTATGCGCAAAAGTGCGAAAAAACGATTAAAAACCCTTAAAATCGGAACTTAACACGTAATTTCTAGCATATGACTATGATTTTCAATTCTAACCACTTCAACACAATAATATATTCCAAATAGTGTTGTGTGCCATGTTTCATGCAAAACAAACCAAGTTTGAGCTACATTATGCGCAAAAGTGCCAAAAACGGTTAAAAACCCTTAAAATCGCAACTTAACACGTAATTTCTAGCATATGACTATAATTTTCAATTCTAACCACTTCAACGCAATATATTATTCCAAATAGTGTTGTGTGCGAAGTTTCGAGCAAAAGAAACCAAGTTAGATCTACTTTATGCGCAAAAGTGCGAAAAACGATTAAAAACCTTTAAAATCGCAACTTAACACGTAATTTCTAGCATATGACAAAAATTTTCAATTCTAACCACTTCAACGCAATAATATAGACGAAATAGTGTTATGTGGCAAGTTTTGCAAAAAACAAACAAAGTTTGAGCTACTTTATGCGCAAAAAAGCCAAAAACGGTTAAAAACCCTTAAAATCGCAACTTAACACGTAATTTCGAGCATATGACTATAATTTTCAATTCTAACCACTTCAACGCAATATATTATTCCAAATAGTGTTGTGTGCGAAGTTTCGAGCAAAAGAAACCAAGTTTCATCTACCTTATGCGCAAAAGTGCGAAAAACGATTAAAAACCCTTAAGATCGCAACTTAACACGTAATTTCTAGCATATGACTATAATTTTCAATTCTAACCACTTCAACGCAATAATATAGACGAAATTTTGTTATGTGGCAAGTTTTGCACAAAACTAACAAAGTTTGAGCTACTTTATGCGCAAAAAAGCCAAAAACGGTTAAAAACCCTTAAAATCGCAACTTAACACTTAATTTCTAGCATATGACTATGATTTTCAATTCTAACCACTTCAACGCAATAATATAGACGAAATAGTGTTGTGTGGAAGTTTCGCGCAAAACGAAACAAGTTTGAGCTATTTTAAGCGCGAAAGTGCCAAAAACGCTTAAAAACACATAAAATCGGAACTTAACACGTAATTTCTAGCATATGACTATGATTTTCAATTCTAACCACTTCAACACAATAATATATTCCAAATAGTGTTGTGTGCCATGTTTCATGCAAAACAAACCAAGTTTGAGCTACATTATGCGCAAAAGTGCCAAAAACGGTTAAAAACCCTTAAAATCGCAACTTAACACGTATTTTCTAGCATATGACTATAATTTTCAATTCTAACCACTTCAACGCAATATATTATTCCAAATAGTGTTGTGTGCGAAGTTTCGAGCAAAAGAAACCAAGTTAGATCTACTTTATGCGCAAAAGTGCGAAAAACGATTAAAAACCCTTAAAATCGCAACTTAACACGTAATTTCTAGCATATGACTATAATTTTCAATTCTAACCACTTCAACGCAATAATATAGACGAAATAGTGTTGTGTGGCAAGTTTCGCGCAAAACGAAACAAGTTTTAGCTATTTTAAGCGCAAAAGTGCCAAAAAAGCTTAAAAACACATAAAATCAAAACTTAACACGTAATTTCTAGCATAAGACTATGATTTTCAATTCTAACCACTTCAACGCAATATATTATTCCAAATAGTGTTGTGTGCGAAGTTTCGAGCAAAAGAAACCAAGTTTGATCTACTTTATGCGCAACATTGCGAAAAACGATTAAAAACCCTTAAAATCGCAACTTAACACGTAATTTCTATCATATGACTATAATTTTCAATTCTAACCACTTCAACGCAATAATATAGACGAAATTTTGTTATGTGGCAAGTTTTGCACAAAACAAACAAAGTTTGAGCTACTTTATGCGCAAAAAAGCCAAAAACGGTTAAAAACCCTTAAAATCGCAACTTAACACGTAATTTCTAGCATATGACTATGATTTTCAATTCTAACCACTTCAACGCAATAATATAGACGAAATAGTTTTGTGTGGCAAGTTTCGCGCAAAACAAAACAAGTTTGAGCTACTTTAAGCGCGAAAGTGTCAAAAACGCTTAAAAACGCATAAAATCGGAACTTCACGCGTAATTACTAACATAAGACTATGATTTTCAATTGTAACCACTTCAACCCAATAATATATACCAAATAATGTTCAGTGCCAAGGTTTCGTGCTAAGCAAACCAAGTTTGATCTACTTTATGCGCAAAAGTGCGAAAAACGATTAAAAACCCTTAAAATCGGAACTTAACACGTAATTTCTAGCATATGACTATGATTTTCAATTCTAACCACTTCAACACAATAATATATTCCAAATAGTGTTGTGTGCCATGTTTCATGCAAAACAAACCAAGTTTGAGCTACATTATGCGCAAAAGTGCCAAAAACGGTTAAAAACCCTTAAAATCGCAACTTAACACGTAATTTCTAGCATATGACTATAATTTTCAATTCTAACCACTTCAACGCAATATATTATTCCAAATAGTGTTGTGTGCGAAGTTTCGAGCAAAAGAAACCAAGTTAGATCTACTTTATGCGCAAAAGTGCGAAAAACGATTAAAAACCTTTAAAATCGCAACTTAACACGTAATTTCTAGCATATGACAATAATTTTCAATTCTAACCACTTCAACGCAATAATATAGACGAAATAGTGTTATGTGGCAAGTTTTGCAAAAAACAAACAAAGTTTGAGCTACTTTATGCGCAAAAAAGCCAAAAACGGTTAAAAACCCCTTAAAATCGCAACTTAACACGTAATTTCTAGCATATGACTATAATTTTCAATTCTAACCACTTCAACGCAATATATTATTCCAAATAGTGTTGTGTGCGAAGTTTCGAGCAAAAGAAACCAAGTTTGATCTACTTTATGCGCAACATTGCGAAAAACGATTAAAAACCCTTAAAATCGCAACTTAACACGTAATTTCTAGCATATGACTATAATTTTCAATTCTAACCACTTCAACGCAATAGTATAGACGAAATTTTGTTATGTGGCAAGTTTTGCACAAAACAAACAAAGTTTGAGCTACTTTATGCGCAAAAAAGCCAAAAACGGTTAAAAACCCTTAAAATCGCAACTTAACACTTAATTTCTAGCATATGACTATGATTTTCAATTCTAACCACTTCAACGCAATAATAAAGAAGAAATAGTGTTGTGTGGCAAGTTTCGCGCAAAACGAAACAAGTTTGAGCTATTTTAAGCGCAAAAGTGCCAAAAAAGCTTAAAAACACATAAAATCAGAACTTAACACGTAATTTCTAGCATAAGACTATGATTTTCAATTCTAACCACTTCAACGCAATATATTATTCCAAATAGTGTTGTGTGCGAAGTTTCGAGCAAAAGAAACCAAGTTTGATCTACTTTATGCGCAAAAGTGCGAAAAACGATTAAAAACCCTTAAAATCGGAACTTAACACGTAATTTCTAGCATATGACTATGATTTTCAATTCTAACCACTTCAACACAATAATATATTCCAAATAGTGTTGTGTGCCATGTTTCATGCAAAACAAACCAAGTTTGAGCTATATTATGCGCAAAAGTGCCAAAAACGGTGAAAAACCCTTAAAATCGCAACTTAACACGTAATTTCTAGCATATGACTATAATTTTCAATTCTAACCACTTCAACGCAATATATTATTCCAAATAGTGTTGTGTGCGAAGTTTCGAGCAAAAGAAACCAAGTTAGATCTACTTTATGCGCAAAAGTGCGAAAAACGATTAAAAACCCTTAAAATCGCAACTTAACACGTAATTTCTAGCATATGACTATAATTTTCAATTCTAACCACTTCAACGCAATATATTATTCCAAATAGTGTTGTGTGCGAAGTTTCGAGCAAAAGAAACCAAGTTAGATCTACTTTATGCGCAAAAGTGCGAAAAACGATTAAAAACCCTTAAAATCGCAACTTAACACGTAATTTCTAGCATATGACTATAATTTTCAATTCTAACCACTTCAACGCAATATATTATTCCAAATAGTGTTGTGTGCGAAGTTTCGAGCAAAAGAAACCAAGTTAGATCTACTTTATGCGCAAAAGTGCGAAAAACGATTAAAAACCCTTAAAATCGCAACTTAACACGTAATTTCTAGCATATGACTATAATTTTCAATTCTAACCACTTCAACGCAATAATATAGACGAAATAGTGTTATGTGGCAAGTTTTGCAAAAAACAAACAAAGTTTGAGCTACTTTATGCGCAAAAAAGCCAAAAACGGTTAAAAACCCTTAAAATCGCAACTTAACACGTAATTTCTAGCATATGACTATAATTTTCAATTCTAACCACTTCAACGCAATATATTATTCCAAATAGTGTTGTGTGCGAAGTTTCGAGCAAAAGAAACCAAGTTTGATCTACTTTATGCGCAACATTGCGAAAAACGATTAAAAACCCTTAAAATCGCAACTTAACACGTAATTTCTAGCATATGACTATAATTTTCAATTCTAACCACTTCAACGCAATAGTATAGACGAAATTTTGTTATGTGGCAAGTTTTGCACAAAACAAACAAAGTTTGAGCTACTTTATGCGCAAAAAAGCCAAAACGGTTAAAAACCCTTAAAATCGCAACTTAACACTTAATTTCTAGCATATGACTATGATTTTCAATTCTAACCACTTCAACGCAATAATAAAGAAGAAATAGTGTTGTGTGGCAAGTTTCGCGCAAAACGAAACAAGTTTGAGCTATTTTAAGCGCAAAAGTGCCAAAAAAGCTTAAAAACACATAAAATCAGAACTTAACACGTAATTTCTAGCATAAGACTATGATTTTCAATTCTAACCACTTCAACGCAATATATTATTCCAAATAGTGTTGTGTGCGAAGTTTCGAGCAAAAGAAACCAAGTTTGATCTACTTTATGCGCAAAAGTGCGAAAAACGATTAAAAACCCTTAAAATCGGAACTTAACACGTAATTTCTAGCATATGACTATGATTTTCAATTCTAACCACTTCAACACAATAATATATTCCAAATAGTGTTGTGTGCCATGTTTCATGCAAAACAAACCAAGTTTGAGCTATATTATGCGCAAAAGTGCCAAAAACGGTGAAAAACCCTTAAAATCGCAACTTAACACGTAATTTCTAGCATATGACTATAATTTTCAATTCTAACCACTTCAACGCAATATATTATTCCAAATAGTGTTGTGTGCGAAGTTTCGAGCAAAAGAAACCAAGTTAGATCTACTTTATGCGCAAAAGTGCGAAAAACGATTAAAAACCCTTAAATCGCAACTTAACACGTAATTTCTAGCATATGACTATAATTTTCAATTCTAACCACTGCAATAATATAGACGAAATAGTGTTATGTGGCAAGTTTTGCAAAAAACAAACAAAGTTTGAGCTACTTTATGCGCAAAAAAGCCAAAAACGGTTAAAAACCCTTAAAATCGCAACTTAACACGTAATTTCTAGCATATGACTATGATTTTCAATTCTAACCACTTCAACGCAATAATATAGACGAAATTGTGTGGCAAGTTTCGCGCAAAACGAAACAAGTTTCAGCTATTTTAAGCGCAAAAGTGCCAAAAAAGCTTTAAAACACATAAAATCGAAACTTAACACGTAATTTCTAGCATAAGACTATGATTTTCAATTCTAACCACTTCAGCGCAATATATTATTCCAAATAGTGTTGTGTGCGAAGTTTCGAGCAAAAGAAACCAAGTTTGATCTACTTTATGCGCAACATTGCGAAAAACGATTAAAAACCCTTAAAATCGCAACTTAACACGTAATTTCTATCATTGACTATAATTTTCAATTCTAACCACTTCAACGCAATAATATAGACGAAATAGTGAAGTTTTGCAAAAAAACAAACAAAGTTTGAGCTACTTTATGCGCAAAAAAAGCCAAAAACGGTTAAAAACCCTTAAAATCGCAACTTAACACGTAATTTCTAGCATATGACTATAATTTTCAATTCTAACCACTTCAACGCAATATATTATTCCAAATAGTGTTGTGTGCGAAGTTTCGAGCAAAAGAAACCAAGTTTCATCTACCTTATGCGCAAAAGTGCGAAAAACGATTAAAAACCCTTAAAATCGGAACTTAACACGTAATTTCTAGCATATGACTATGATTTTCAATTCTAACCACTTCAACACAATAATATATTCCAAATAGTGTTGTGTGCCATGTTTCATGCAAAACAAACCAAGTTTGAGCTATATTATGCGCAAAAGTGCCAAAAAACGGTTAAAAACCCTTAAAATCGCAACTTAACACGTAATTTCTAGCATATGACTATAATTTTCAATTCTAACCACTTCAACGCAATATATTATTCCAAATAGTGTTGTGTGCGAAGTTTCGAGCAAAAGAAACCAAGTTAGATCTACTTTATGCGCAAAAGTGCGAAAAAACGATTAAAAACCCTTAAAATCGCAACTTAACACGTAATTTCTAGCATATGACTATAATTTTCAATTCTAACCACTTCGACGCAATAATATAGACGAAATAGTGTTATGTGGCAAGTTTTGCAAAAAACAAACAAAGTTTGAGCTACTTTATGCGCAAAAAAAAGCCAAAAACGGTTAAAAACCCTTAAAATCGCAACTTAACACGTAATTTCTAGCATATGACTATGATTTTCAATTCTAACCACTTCAACGCAATAATATAGACGAAATAGTGTTGTGTGGCAAGTTTCGCGCAAAACGAAACAAGTTTGAGCTATTTTAAGCGCAAAAGTGCCAAAAAAGCTTAAAAACACATAAAATCGAAACTTAACACGTAATTTCTAGCATAAGACTATGATTTTCAATTCTAACCACTTCAACGCAATATATTATTCCAAATAGTGTTGTGTGCGATGTTTCGAGCAAAAGAAACCAAGTTTGATCTACTTTATGCGCAACATTGCGAAAAACGATTAAAAACCCTTAAAATCGCAACTTAACACGTAATTTCTATCATATGACTATAATTTTCAATTCTAACCACTTCAACGCAATAATATAGACGAAATAGTGTTATGTGGCAAGTTTTGCGAAAAACAAACAAAGTTTGAGCTACTTTATGCGCAAAAAAGCCAAAAACGGTTTAAAAACCCTTAAAATCGCAACTTAACACGTAATTTCTAGCATATGACTATAATTTTCAATTCTAACCACTTCAACGCAATATATTATTCCAAATAGTGTTGTGTGCGAAGTTTCGAGCAAAAGAAACCAAGTTTCATCTACCTTATGCGCAAAAGTGCGAAAAACGATTAAAAACCCTTAAAATCGGAACTTAACACGTAATTTCTAGCATATGACTATGATTTTCAATTCTAACCACTTCAACACAATAATATATTCCAAATAGTGTTGTGTGCCATGTTTCATGCAAAACAAACCAAGTTTGAGCTATATTATGCGCAAAAGTGCGAAAAACGATTAAAAACCCTTAAAATCGCAACTTAACACGTAATTTCTAGCATATGACTATAATTTTCAATTCTAACCACTTCAACGCAATATATTATTCCAAATAGTGTTGTGTGCGAAGTTTCGAGCAAAAGAAACCAAGTTAGATCTACTTTATGCGCAAAAGTGCGAAAAAACGATTAAAAACCCTTAAAATCGCAACTTAACACGTAATTTCTAGCATATGACTATAATTTTCAATTCTAACCACTTCAACGCAATAATATAGACGAAAATAGTGTTATGTGGCAAGTTTTGCAAAAAACAAACAAAGTTTGAGCTACTTTATGCGCAAAAAAAGCCAAAAACGGTTAAAAACCCTTAAAATCGCAACTTAACACGTAATTTCTAGCATATGACTATAATTTTCAATTCTAACCACTTCAACGCAATATATTATTCCAAATAGTGTTGTGTGCGAAGTTTCGAGCAAAAGAAACCAAGTTTGATCTACTTTATGCGCAACATTGCGAAAAACGATTAAAAACCCTTAAAATCGCAACTTAACACGTAATTTCTAGCATATGACTATAATTTTCAATTCTAACCACTTCAACGCAATAGTATAGACGAAATTTTGTTATGTGGCAAGTTTTGCACAAAACAAACAAAGTTTGAGCTACTTTATGCGCAAAAAAGCCAAAAACGGTTAAAAACCCTTAAAATCGCAACTTAACACTTAATTTCTAGCATATGACTATGATTTTCAATTCTAACCACTTCAACGCAATAATAAAGAAGAAATAGTGTTGTGTGGCAAGTTTCGCGCAAAACGAAACAAGTTTGAGCTATTTTAAGCGCAAAAGTGCCAAAAAAGCTTAAAAACACATAAAATCAGAACTTAACACGTAATTTCTAGCATAAGACTATGATTTTCAATTCTAACCACTTCAACGCAATATATTATTCCAAATAGTGTTGTGTGCGAAGTTTCGAGCAAAAGAAACCAAGTTTGATCTACTTTATGCGCAAAAGTGCGAAAAACGATTAAAAACCCTTAAAATCGGAACTTAACACGTAATTTCTAGCATATGACTATGATTTTCAATTCTAACCACTTCAACACAATAATATATTCCAAATAGTGTTGTGTGCCATGTTTCATGCAAAACAAACCAAGTTTGAGCTATATTATGCGCAAAAGTGCCAAAAACGGTGAAAAACCCTTAAAATCGCAACTTAACACGTAATTTCTAGCATATGACTATAATTTTCAATTCTAACCACTTCAACGCAATATATTATTCCAAATAGTGTTGTGTGCGAAGTTTCGAGCAAAAGAAACCAAGTTAGATCTACTTTATGCGCAAAAGTGCGAAAAAACGATTAAAAACCCTTAAAATCGCAACTTAACACGTAATTTCTAGCATATGACTATAATTTTCAATTCTAACCACTTCAACGCAATAATATAGACGAAATAGTGTTATGTGGCAAGTTTTGCAAAAAACAAACAAAGTTTGAGCTACTTTATGCGCAAAAAAGCCAAAAACGGTTAAAAACCCTTAAAATCGCAACTTAACACGTAATTTCTAGCATATGACTATGATTTTCAATTCTAACCACTTCAACGCAATAATATAGACGAAATAGTGTTGTGTGGCAAGTTTCGCGCAAAACGAAACAAGTTTCAGCTATTTTAAGCGCAAAAGTGCCAAAAAAGCTTTAAAACACATAAAATCGAAACTTAACACGTAATTTCTAGCATAAGACTATGATTTTCAATTCTAACCACTTCAGCGCAATATATTATTCCAAATAGTGTTGTGTGCGAAGTTTCGAGCAAAAGAAACCAAGTTTGATCTACTTTATGCGCAACATTGCGAAAAACGATTAAAAACCCTTAAAATCGCAACTTAACACGTAATTTCTATCATATGACTATAATTTTCAATTCTAACCACTTCAACGCAATAATATAGACGAAATAGTGTTATGTGGCAAGTTTTGCAAAAAACAAACAAAGTTTGAGCTACTTTATGCGCAAAAAAGCCAAAAACGGTTAAAAACCCTTAAAATCGCAACTTAACACGTAATTTCTAGCATATGACTATAATTTTCAATTCTAACCACTTCAACGCAATATATTATTCCAAATAGTGTTGTGTGCGAAGTTTCGAGCAAAAGAAACCAAGTTTCATCTACCTTATGCGCAAAAGTGCGAAAAAACGATTAAAAACCCTTAAAATCGGAACTTAACACGTAATTTCTAGCATATGACTATGATTTTCAATTCTAACCACTTCAACACAATAATATATTCCAAATAGTGTTGTGTGCCATGTTTCATGCAAAACAAACCAAGTTTGAGCTATATTATGCGCAAAAGTGCCAAAAACGGTTAAAAACCCTTAAAATCGCAACTTAACACGTAATTTCTAGCATATGACTATAATTTTCAATTCTAACCACTTCAACGCAATATATTATTCCAAATAGTGTTGTGTGCGAAGTTTCGAGCAAAAGAAACCAAGTTAGATCTACTTTATGCGCAAAAGTGCGAAAAACGATTAAAAACCCTTAAAATCGCAACTTAACACGTAATTTCTAGCATATGACTATAATTTTCAATTCTAACCACTTCGACGCAATAATATAGACGAAATAGTGTTATGTGGCAAGTTTTGCAAAAAACAAACAAAGTTTGAGCTACTTTATGCGCAAAAAAGCCAAAAACGGTTAAAAACCCTTAAAATCGCAACTTAACACGTAATTTCTAGCATATGACTATGATTTTCAATTCTAACCACTTCAACGCAATAATATAGACGAAATAGTGTTGTGTGGCAAGTTTCGCGCAAAACGAAACAAGTTTGAGCTATTTTAAGCGCAAAAGTGCCAAAAAAGCTTAAAAACACATAAAATCGAAACTTAACACGTAATTTCTAGCATAAGACTATGATTTTCAATTCTAACCACTTCAACGCAATATATTATTCCAAATAGTGTTGTGTGCGATGTTTCGAGCAAAAGAAACCAAGTTTGATCTACTTTATGCGCAACATTGCGAAAAACGATTAAAAACCCTTAAAATCGCAACTTAACACGTAATTTCTATCATATGACTATAATTTTCAATTCTAACCACTTCAACGCAATAATATAGACGAAATAGTGTTATGTGGCAAGTTTTGCGAAAAACAAACAAAGTTTGAGCTACTTTATGCGCAAAAAAGCCAAAAACGGTTAAAAACCCTTAAAATCGCAACTTAACACGTAATTTCTAGCATATGACTATAATTTTCAATTCTAACCACTTCAACGCAATATATTATTCCAAATAGTGTTGTGTGCGAAGTTTCGAGCAAAAGAAACCAAGTTTCATCTACCTTATGCGCAAAAGTGCGAAAAACGATTAAAAACCCTTAAAATCGGAACTTAACACGTAATTTCTAGCATATGACTATGATTTTCAATTCTAACCACTTCAACACAATAATATATTCCAAATAGTGTTGTGTGCCATGTTTCATGCAAAACAAACCAAGTTTGAGCTATATTATGCGCAAAAGTGCCAAAAACGGTTAAAAACCCTTAAAATCGCAACTTAACACGTAATTTCTAGCATATGACTATAATTTTCAATTCTAACCACTTCAACGCAATATATTATTCCAAATAGTGTTGTGTGCGAAGTTTCGAGCAAAAGAAACCAAGTTAGATCTACTTTATGCGCAAAAGTGCGAAAAACGATTAAAAACCCTTAAAATCGCAACTTAACACGTAATTTCTAGCATATGACTATAATTTTCAATTCTAACCACTTCGACGCAATAATATAGACGAAATAGTGTTATGTGGCAAGTTTTGCAAAAAACAAACAAAGTTTGAGCTACTTTATGCGCAAAAAAGCCAAAAAACGGTTAAAAACCCTTAAAATCGCAACTTAACACGTAATTTCTAGCATATGACTATGATTTTCAATTCTAACCACTTCAATGCAATAATATAGACGAAATAGTGTTGTGTGGCAAGTTTCGCGCAAAACGAAACAAGTTTGAGCTATTTTAAGCGCAAAAGTGCCAAAAAAGCTTAAAAACACATAAAATCGAAACTTAACACGTAATTTCTAGCATAAGACTATGATTTTCAATTCTAACCACTTCAACGCAATATATTATTCCAAATAGTGTTGTGTGCGATGTTTCGAGCAAAAGAAACCAAGTTTGATCTACTTTATGCGCAACATTGCGAAAAACGATTAAAAACCCTTAAAATCGCAACTTAACACGTAATTTCTATCATATGACTATAATTTTCAATTCTAACCACTTCAACGCAATAATATAGACGAAATTTAATTATGTGGCAAGTTTTGCACAAAACAAACAAAGTTTGAGCTACTTTATGCGCAAAAAAGCCAAAAACGGTTAAAAACCCTTAAAATCGCAACTTAACACTTAATTTCTAGCATATGACTATGATTTTCAATTCTAACCACTTCAACGCAATAATAAAGAAGAAATAGTGTTGTGTGGCAAGTTTCGCGCAAAACGAAACAAGTTTGAGCTATTTTAAGCGCAAAAGTGCCAAAAAAGCTTAAAAACACATAAAATCAGAACTTAACACGTAATTTCTAGCATAAGACTATGATTTTCAATTCTAACCACTTCAACGCAATATATTATTCCAAATAGTGTTGTGTGCGAAGTTTCGAGCAAAAGAAACCAAGTTTGATCTACTTTATGCGCAACATTGCGAAAAACGATTAAAAACCCTTAAAATCGCAACTTAACACGTAATTTCTATCATATGACTATAATTTTCAATTCTAACCACTTCAACGCAATAATATAGACGAAATTTTGTTATGTGGCAAGTTTTGCACAAAACAAACAAAGTTTGAGCTACTTTATGCGCAAAAAAGCCAAAAACGGTTAAAAACCCTTAAAATCGCAACTTAACACGTAATTTCTAGCATATGACTATGATTTTCAATTCTAACCACTTCAACGCAATAATATAGACGAAATAGTTTTGTGTGGCAAGTTTCGCGCAAAACAAAACAAGTTTGAGCTACTTTAAGCGCGAAAGTGTCAAAAACGCTTAAAAACGCATAAAATCGGAACTTCACGCGTAATTACTAACATAAGACTATGATTTTCAATTGTAACCACTTCAACCCAATAATATATACCAAATAATGTTCAGTGCCAAGTTTCGTGCTAAGCAAACCAAGTTTGATCTACTTTATGCGCAAAAGTGCGAAAAAAACGATTAAAAACCCTTAAAATCGGAACTTAACACGTAATTTCTAGCATATGACTATGATTTTCAATTCTAACCACTTCAACACAATAATATATTCCAAATAGTGTTGTGTGCCATGTTTCATGCAAAACAAACCAAGTTTGAGCTACATTATGCGCAAAAGTGCCAAAAACGGTTAAAAACCCTTAAAATCGCAACTTAACACGTAATTTCTAGCATATGACTATAATTTTCAATTCTAACCACTTCAACGCAATATATTATTCCAAATAGTGTTGTGTGCGAAGTTTCGAGCAAAAGAAACCAAGTTAGATCTACTTTATGCGCAAAAGTGCGAAAAAACGATTAAAAACCTTTAAAATCGCAACTTAACACGTAATTTCTAGCATATGACAATAATTTTCAATTCTAACCACTTCAACGCAATAATATAGACGAAATAGTGTTATGTGGCAAGTTTTGCAAAAAACAAACAAAGTTTGAGCTACTTTATGCGCAAAAAAAGCCAAAAACGGTTAAAAACCCTTAAAATCGCAACTTAACACTTAATTTCTAGCATATGACTATGATTTTCAATTCTAACCACTTCAATGCAATAATATAGACGAAATAGTGTTGTGTGGCAAGTTTCACGCAAAACGAAACAAGTTTGAGCTATTTTAAGCGCAAAAGTGCCAAAAAAGCTTAAAAACACATAAAATCAGAACTTAACGCGTAATTTCTAGCATAAGACTATGATTTTCAATTCTAACCACTTCAACGCAATATATTATTCCAAATAGTGTTGTATGCGAAGTTTCGAGCAAAAGAAACCAAGTTTGATCTACTTTATGCGCAAAAGTGCGAAAAACGATTAAAAACCCTTAAGATCGCAACTTAACACGTAATTTCTAGCATATGACTATAATTTTCAATTCTAACCACTTCAACGCAATAATATAGACGAAATTTTGTTATGTGGCAAGTTTTGCACAAAACAAACAAAGTTTGAGCTACTTTATGCGCAAAAAAGCCAAAAACGGTTAAAAACCCTTAAAATCGCAACTTAACACTTAATTTCTAGCATATGACTATGATTTTCAATTCTAACCACTTCAACGCAATAATATAGACGAAATAGTGTTGTGTGGCAAGTTTCGCGCAAAACGAAACAAGTTTCAGCTATTTTAAGCGCAAAAGTGCCAAAAAAGCTTAAAAACACATAAAATCGAAACTTAACACGTAATTTCTAGCATAAGACTATGATTTTCAATTCTAACCACTTCAGCGCAATATATTATTCCAAATAGTGTTGTGTGCGAAGTTTCGAGCAAAAGAAACCAAGTTTGTTCTACTTTATGCGCAACATTGCGAAAAACGATTAAAAACCCTTAAAATCGCAACTTAACACGTAATTTCTATCATATGACTATAATTTTCAATTCTAACCACTTCAACGCAATAATATAGACGAAATAGTGTTGTGTGGCAAGTTTCGCGCAAAACGAAACAAGTTTGAGCTATTTTAAGCGCAAAAGTGCCAAAAAAGCTTAAAAACACATAAAATCGAAACTTAACACGTAATTTCTAGCATAAGACTATGATTTTCAATTCTAACCACTTCAACGCAATATATTATTCCAAATAGTGTTGTGTGCGAAGTTTCGAGCAAAAGAAACCAAGTTTGATCTACTTTATGCGCAACATTGCGAAAAACGATTAAAAACCCTTAAAATCGCAACTTAACACGTAATTTCTATCATATGACTATAATTTTCAATTCTAACCACTTCAACGCAATAATATAGACGAAATTTTGTTATGTGGCAAGTTTTGCACAAAACAAACAAAGTTTGAGCTACTTTATGCGCAAAAAAGCCAAAAACGGTTAAAAACCCTTAAAATCGCAACTTAACACGTAATTTCTAGCATATGACTATGATTTTCAATTCTAACCACTTCAACGCAATAATATAGACGAAATAGTTTTGTGTGGCAAGTTTCGCGCAAAACAAAACAAGTTTGAGCTACTTTAAGCGCGAAAGTGTCAAAAACGCTTAAAAACGCATAAAATCGGAACTTCACGCGTAATTACTAACATAAGACTATGATTTTCAATTGTAACCACTTCAACCCAATAATATATACCAAATAATGTTCAGTGCCAAGTTTGAGCTATTTTAAGCGCGAAAGTGCCAAAAACGCTTAAAAACACATAAAATCGGAACTTAACACGTAATTTCTAGCATATGACTATGATTTTCAATTCTAACCACTTCAACACAATAATATATTCCAAATAGTGTTGTGTGCCATGTTTCATGCAAAACAAACCAAGTTTGAGCTACATTATGCGCAAAAGTGCCAAAAACGGTTAAAAACCCTTAAAATCGCAACTTAACACGTAATTTCTAGCATATGACTATAATTTTCAATTCTAACCACTTCAACGCAATATATTATTCCAAATAGTGTTGTGTGCGAAGTTTCGAGCAAAAGAAACCAAGTTAGATCTACTTTATGCGCAAAAGTGCGAAAAACGATTAAAAACCCTTAAAATCGCAACTTAACACGTAATTTCTAGCATATGACTATAATTTTCAATTCTAACCACTTCAACGCAATAATATAGACGAAATAGTGTTATGTGGCAAGTTTTGCAAAAAACAAACAAAGTTTGAGCTACTTTATGCGCAAAAAAGCCAAAAAACGGTTAAAAACCCTTAAAATCGCAACTTAACACGTAATTTCTAGCATATGACTATGATTTTCAATTCTAACCACTTCAACGCAATAATATAGACGAAATAGTGTTGTGTGGCAAGTTTCGCGCAAAACGAAACAAGTTTGAGCTATTTTAAGCGCAAAAGTGCCAAAAAAGCTTAAAAACATATAAAATCGAAACTTAACACGTAATTTCTAGCATAAGACTATGATTTTCAATTCTAACCACTTCAACGCAATATATTATTCCAAATAGTGTTGTGTGCGAAGTTTCGAGCAAAAGAAACCAAGTTTGATCTACTTTATGCGCAAAAGTGCGAAAAAACGATTAAAAACCTTTAAAATCGCAACTTAACACGTAATTTCTAGCATATGACTATAATTTTCAATTCTAACCACTTCAACGCAATAATATAGACGAAATAGTGTTGTGTGGCAAGTTTCACGCAAAACGAAACAAGTTTGAGCTATTTTAAGCGCAAAAGTGCCAAAAAAGCTTAAAAACACATAAAATCAGAACTTAACACGTAATTTCTAGCATAAGACTATGATTTTCAATTCTAACCACTTCAACGCAATATATTATTCCAAATAGTGTTGTGTGCGAAGTTTCGAGCAAAAGAAACCAAGTTTGATCTACTTTATGCGCAAAAGTGCGAAAAAACGATTAAAAACCCTTAAGATCGCAACTTAACACGTAATTTCTAGCATATGACTATAATTTTCAATTCTAACCACTTCAACGCAATAATGTAGACGAAATTTTGTTATGTGGCAAGTTTTGCACAAAACAAACAAAGTTTGAGCTACTTTATGCGCAAAAAAGCCAAAAACGGTTAAAAACCCTTAAAATCGCAACTTAACACTTAATTTCTAGCATATGACTATGATTTTCAATTCTAACCACTTCAACGCAATAATATAGACGAAATAGTGTTGTGTGGCAAGTTTCGCGCAAAACGAAACAAGTTTGAGCTATTTTAAGCGCGAAAGTGCCAAAAACGCTTAAAAACACATAAAATCGGAACCTAACACGTAATTTCTAGCATATGACTATGATTTTCAATTCTAACCACTTCAACACAATAATATATTCCAAATAGTGTTGTGTGCCATGTTTCATGCAAAACAAACCAAGTTTGAGCTACATTATGCGCAAAAGTGCCAAAAACGGTTAAAAACCCTTAAAATCGCAACTTAACACGTAATTTCTAGCATATGACTATAATTTTCAATTCTAACCACTTCAACGCAATAAATTATTCCAAATAGTGTTGTTTGCGAAGTTTCGAGCAAAAGAAACCAAGTTAGATCTACTTTATGCGCAAAAGTGCGAAAAACGATTAAAAACCCTTAAAATCGCAACTTAACACGTAATTTCTAGCATATGACTATAATTTTCAATTCTAACCACTTCAACGCAATAATATAGACGAAATAGTGTTATGTGGCAAGTTTTGCAAAAAACAAACAAAGTTTGAGCTACTTTATGCGCAAAAAAGCCAAAAACGGTTAAAAACCCTTAAAATCGCAACTTAACACGTAATTTCTAGCATATGACTATGATTTTCAATTCTAACCACTTCAACGCAATAATATAGACGAAATAGTGTTGTGTGGCAAGTTTCGCGCAAAACGAAACAAGTTTGAGCTATTTTAAGCGCAAAAGTGCCAAAAAAGCTTAAAAACACATAAAATCGAAACTTAACACGTAATTTCTAGCATAAGACTATAATTTTCAATGCTAACCACTTCAACGCAATATATTATTCCAAATAGTGTTGTGTGCGAAGTTTCGAGCAAAAGAAACCAAGTTTGATCTACTTTATGCGCAACATTGCGAAAAACGATTAAAAACCCTTAAAATCGCAACTTAACACGTAATTTCTATCATATGACTATAATTTTCAATTCTAACCACTTCAACGCAATAATATAGACGAAATTTTGTTATGTGGCAAGTTTTGCACAAAACAAACAAAGTTTGAGCTACTTTATGCGCAAAAAAGCCAAAAACGGTTAAAAACCCTTAAAATCGCAACTTAACACGTAATTTCTAGCATATGACTATGATTTTCAATTCTAACCACTTCAACGCAATAATATAGACGAAATTGTTTTGTGTGGCAAGTTTCGCGCAAAACAAAACAAGTTTGAGCTACTTTAAGCGCGAAAGTCTCAAAAAACGCTTAAAAACGCATAAAATCGGAACTTCACGCGTAATTACTAACATAAGACTATGATTTTCAATTGTAACCACTTCAACCCAATAATATATACCAAATAATGTTCAGTGCCAAGTTTCGTGCTAAGCAAACCAAGTTTGATCTACTTTATGCGCAAAAGTGCGAAAAACGATTAAAAACCCTTAAAATCGGAACTTAACACGTAATTTCTAGCATATGACTATGATTTTCAATTCTAACCACTTCAACACAATAATATATTCCAAATAGTGTTGTGTGCCATGTTTCATGCAAAACAAACCAAGTTTGAGCTACATTATGCGCAAAAGTGCCAAAAACGGTTAAAAACCCTTAAAATCGCAACTTAACACGTAATTTCTAGCATATGAGTATAATTTTCAATTCTAACCACTTCAACGCAATATATTATTCCAAATAGTGTTGTGTGCGAAGTTTCGAGCAAAAGAAACCAAGTTAGATCTACTTTATGCGCAAAAGTGCGAAAAACGATTAAAAACCTTTAAAATCGCAACTTAACACGTAATTTCTAGCATATGACAATAATTTTCAATTCTAACCACTTCAACGCAATAATATAGACGAAATAGTGTTATGTGGCAAGTTTTGCAAAAAACAAACAAAGTTTGAGCTACTTTATGCGCAAAAAAAGCCAAAAACGGTTAAAAACCCTTAAAATCGCAACTTAACACGTAATTTCTAGCATATGACTATGATTTTCAATTCTAACCACTTCAACGCAATAATATAGACGAAATAGTTTTGTGTGGCAAGTTTCGCGCAAAACAAAAGAAGTTTGAGCTACTTTAAGCGCGAAAGTGTCAAAAACGCTTAAAAACGCATAAAATCGGAACTTCACGCGTAATTACTAACATATGACTATGATTTTCAATTGTAACCACTTCAACCCAATAATATATACCAAATAATGTTCAGTGCCAAGTTTCGTGCTAAGCAAACCAAGTTTGATCTACTTTATGCGCAAAAGTGCGAAAAAACGATTAAAAACCCTTAAAATCGCAACTTAACACGTGATTTCTATCATATGACTATAATTTTCAATTCTAACCACTTCAACGCAATAATATAGACGAAATTTTGTTATGTGGCAAGTTTTGCACAAAACAAACAAAGTTTGAGCTACTTTATGCGCAAAAAAGCCAAAAACGGTTAAAAACCCTTAAAATCGCAACTTAACACTTAATTTCTAGCATATGACTATGATTTTCAATTCTAACCACTTCAACGCAATAATATAGACGAAATAGTGTTGTGTGGCAAGTTTCGCGCAAAACGAAACAAGTTTCAGCTATTTTAAGCGCAAAAGTGCCAAAAAAGCTTAAAAACACATAAAATCGAAACTTAACACGTAATTTCTAGCATAAGACTATGATTTTCAATTCTAACCACTTCAGCGCAATATATTATTCCAAATAGTGTTGTGTGCGAAGTTTCGAGCAAAAGAAACCAAGTTTGTTCTACTTTATGCGCAACATTGCGAAAAACGATTAAAAACCCTTAAAATCGAAACTTAACACGTAATTTCTAGCATAAGACTATGATTTTCAATTCTAACCACTTCAACGCAATATATTATTCCAAATAGTGTTGTGTGCGAAGTTTCGAGCAAAAGAAACCAAGTTTGATCTACTTTATGCGCAAAAGTGCGAAAAACGATTAAAAACCTTTAAAATCGCAACTTAACACGTAATTTCTAGCATATGACTATAATTTTCAATTCTAACCACTTCAACGCAATAATATAGACGAAATAGTGTTGTGTGGCAAGTTTCACGCAAAACGAAACAAGTTTGAGCTATTTTAAGCGCAAAAGTGCCAAAAAAGCTTAAAAACACATAAAATCAGAACTTAACACGTAATTTCTAGCATAAGACTATGATTTTCAATTCTAACCACTTCAACGCAATATATTATTCCAAATAGTGTTGTGTGCGAAGTTTCGAGCAAAAGAAACCAAGTTTGATCTACTTTATGCGCAAAAGTGCGAAAAAACGATTAAAAACCCTTAAGATCGCAACTTAACACGTAATTTCTAGCATATGACTATAATTTTCAATTCTAACCACTTCAACGCAATAATGTAGACGAAATTTTGTTATGTGGCAAGTTTTGCACAAAACAAACAAAGTTTGAGCTACTTTATGCGCAAAAAAGCCAAAAACGGTTAAAAACCCTTAAAATCGCAACTTAACACTTAATTTCTAGCATATGACTATGATTTTCAATTCTAACCACTTCAACGCAATAATATAGACGAAATAGTGTTGTGTGGCAAGTTTCGCGCAAAACGAAACAAGTTTGAGCTATTTTAAGCGCGAAAGTGCCAAAAACGCTTAAAAACACATAAAATCGGAACCTAACACGTAATTTCTAGCATATGACTATGATTTTCAATTCTAACCACTTCAACACAATAATATATTCCAAATAGTGTTGTGTGCCATGTTTCATGCAAAACAAACCAAGTTTGAGCTACATTATGCGCAAAAGTGCCAAAAACGGTTTAAAAAACCCTTAAAATCGCAACTTAACACGTAATTTCTAGCATATGACTATAATTTTCAATTCTAACCACTTCAACGCAATAAATTATTCCAAATAGTGTTGTTTGCGAAGTTTCGAGCAAAAGAAACCAAGTTAGATCTACTTTATGCGCAAAAGTGCGAAAAACGATTAAAAACCCTTAAAATCGCAACTTAACACGTAATTTCTAGCATATGACTATAATTTTCAATTCTAACCACTTCAACGCAATAATATAGACGAAATAGTGTTATGTGGCAAGTTTTGCAAAAAACAAACAAAGTTTGAGCTACTTTATGCGCAAAAAAGCCAAAAAACGGTTTAAAAACCCTTAAAATCGCAACTTAACACGTAATTTCTAGCATATGACTATGATTTTCAATTCTAACCACTTCAACGCAATAATATAGACGAAATAGTGTTGTGTGGCAAGTTTCGCGCAAAACGAAACAAGTTTGAGCTATTTTAAGCGCAAAAGTGCCAAAAAAGCTTAAAAACACATAAAATCGAAACTTAACACGTAATTTCTAGCATAAGACTATAATTTTCAATGCTAACCACTTCAACGCAATATATTATTCCAAATAGTGTTGTGTGCGAAGTTTCGAGCAAAAGAAACCAAGTTTGATCTACTTTATGCGCAACATTGCGAAAAAACGATTAAAAACCCTTAAAATCGCAACTTAACACGTAATTTCTATCATATGACTATAATTTTCAATTCTAACCACTTCAACGCAATAATATAGACGAAATTTTGTTATGTGGCAAGTTTTGCACAAAACAAACAAAGTTTGAGCTACTTTATGCGCAAAAAAGCCAAAAAACGGTTAAAAACCCTTAAAATCGCAACTTAACACGTAATTTCTAGCATATGACTATGATTTTCAATTCTAACCACTTCAACGCAATAATATAGACGAAATTGTTTTGTGTGGCAAGTTTCGCGCAAAACAAAACAAGTTTGAGCTACTTTAAGCGCGAAAGTCTCAAAAACGCTTAAAAACGCATAAAATCGGAACTTCACGCGTAATTACTAACATAAGACTATGATTTTCAATTGTAACCACTTCAACCCAATAATATATACCAAATAATGTTCAGTGCCAAGTTTCGTGCTAAGCAAACCAAGTTTGATCTACTTTATGCGCAAAAGTGCGAAAAACGATTAAAAACCCTTAAAATCGGAACTTAACACGTAATTTCTAGCATATGACTATGATTTTCAATTCTAACCACTTCAACACAATAATATATTCCAAATAGTGTTGTGTGCCATGTTTCATGCAAAACAAACCAAGTTTGAGCTACATTATGCGCAAAAGTGCCAAAAACGGTTAAAAACCCTTAAAATCGCAACTTAACACGTAATTTCTAGCATATGAGTATAATTTTCAATTCTAACCACTTCAACGCAATATATTATTCCAAATAGTGTTGTGTGCGAAGTTTCGAGCAAAAGAAACCAAGTTAGATCTACTTTATGCGCAAAAGTGCGAAAAACGATTAAAAACCTTTAAAATCGCAACTTAACACGTAATTTCTAGCATATGACAATAATTTTCAATTCTAACCACTTCAACGCAATAATATAGACGAAATAGTGTTATGTGGCAAGTTTTGCAAAAAACAAACAAAGTTTGAGCTACTTTATGCGCAAAAAAGCCAAAAACGGTTAAAAACCCTTAAAATCGCAACTTAACACGTAATTTCTAGCATATGACTATGATTTTCAATTCTAACCACTTCAACGCAATAATATAGACGAAATAGTTTTGTGTGGCAAGTTTCGCGCAAAACAAAAGAAGTTTGAGCTACTTTAAGCGCGAAAGTGTCAAAAACGCTTAAAAACGCATAAAATCGGAACTTCACGCGTAATTACTAACATATGACTATGATTTTCAATTGTAACCACTTCAACCCAATAATATATACCAAATAATGTTCAGTGCCAAGTTTCGTGCTAAGCAAACCAAGTTTGATCTACTTTATGCGCAAAAGTGCGAAAAAACGATTAAAAACCCTTAAAATCGCAACTTAACACGTGATTTCTATCATATGACTATAATTTTCAATTCTAACCACT
Source organism: Amaranthus tricolor (assembly GCF_026212465.1). NCBI lineage: Eukaryota > Viridiplantae > Streptophyta > Magnoliopsida > Caryophyllales > Amaranthaceae > Amaranthus > Amaranthus tricolor. Next base: position 13,901,632 of record NC_080049.1, read on the forward strand.
TCAACGCAATAATATAGACGAAATTTTGTTATGTGGCAAGTTTTGCACAAAACAAACAAAGTTTGAGCTACTTTATGCGCAAAAAAGCCAAAAACGGTTAAAAACCCTTAAAATCGCAACTTAACACTTAATTTCTAGCATATGACTATGATTTTCAATTCTAACCACTTCAACGCAATAATATAGACGAAATAGTGTTGTGTGGCAAGTTTCGCGCAAAACGAAACAAGTTTCAGCTATTTTAAGCGCAAAAGTGCCAAAAAAGCTTAAAAACACATAAAATCGAAACTTAACACGTAATTTCTAGCATAAGACTATGATTTTCAATTCTAACCACTTCAGCGCAATATATTATTCCAAATAGTGTTGTGTGCGAAGTTTCGAGCAAAAGAAACCAAGTTTGTTCTACTTTATGCGCAACATTGCGAAAAACGATTAAAAACCCTTAAAATCGCAACTTAACACGTAATTTCTATCATATGACTATAATTTTCAATTCTAACCACTTCAACGCAATAATATAGACGAAATTTTGTTATGTGGCAAGTTTTGCACAAAACAAACAAAGTTTGAGCTACTTTATGCGCAAAAAAGCCAAAAAACGGTTAAAAACTCTTAAAATCGCAACTTAACACTTAATTTCTAGCATATGACTATGATTTTCAATTCTAACCACTTCAACGCAATAACATAGACGAAATAGTGTTGTGTGGCAAGTTTCGCGCAAAACGAAACAAGTTTGAGCTATTTTAAGCGCGAAAGTGCCAAAAACGCTTAAAAACACATAAAATCGGAACTTAACACGTAATTTCTAGCATATGACTATGATTTTCAATTCTAACCACTTCAACACAATAATATATTCCAAATAGTGTTGTGTGCCATGTTTCATGCAAAACAAACCAAGTTTGAGCTACATTATGCGCAAAAGTGCCAAAAACGGTTAAAAACCCTTAAAATCGCAACTTAACACGTAATTTCTAGCATATGACTATAATTTTCAATTCTAACCACTTCAACGCAATATATTATTCCAAATAGTGTTGTGTGCGAAGTTTCGAGCAAAAGAAACCAAGTTAGATCTACTTTATGCGCAAAAGTGCGAAAAACGATTAAAAACCCTTAAAATCGCAACTTAACACGTAATTTCTAGCATATGACTATAATTTTCAATTCTAACCACTTCAACGCAATAATATAGACGAAATAGTGTTATGTGGCAAGTTTTGCAAAAAACAAACAAAGTTTGAGCTACTTTATGCGCAAAAAAGCCAAAAACGGTTAAAAACCCTTAAAATCGCAACTTAACACGTAATTTCTAGCATATGACTATGATTTTCAATTCTAACCACTTCAACGCAATAATATAGACGAAATAGTGTTGTGAGGCAAGTTTCGCGCAAAACGAAACAAGTTTGAGCTATTTTAAGTGCAAAAGTGCCAAAAAAGCTTAAAAACACATAAAATCGAAACTTAACACGTAATTTCTAGCTTAAGACTATGATTTTCAATTCTAACCACTTCAACGCAATATATTATTCCAAATAGTGTTGTGTGCGAAGTTTCGAGCAAAAGAAACCAAGTTTGATCTACTTTATGCGCAACATTGCGAAAAAACGATTAAAAACCCTTAAAATCGCAACTTAACACGTAATTTCTATCATATGACTATAATTTTCAATTCTAACCACTTCAACGCAATAATATAGACGAAATTTTGTTATGTGGCAAGTCTTGCACAAAACAAACAAAGTTTGAGCTACTTTATGCGCAAAAAAGCCAAAAAACGGTTAAAAACCCTTAAAATCGCAACTTAACACGTAATTTCTAGCATATGACTATGATTTTCAATTCTAACCACTTCAACGCAATAATATAGACGAAATAGTTTTGTGTGGCAAGTTTCGCGCAAAACAAAACAAGTTTGAGCTACTTTAAGCGCGAAAGTGTCAAAAACGCTTAAAAACGCATAAAATCCGGAACTTAACACGTAATTTCTAGCATAAGACTATGATTTTCAATTCTAACCACTTCAGCGCAATATATTATTCCAAATAGTGTTGTGTGCGAAGTTTCGAGCAAAAGAAACCAAGTTTGTTCTACTTTATGCGCAACATTGCGAAAAAACGATTAAAAACCCTTAAAATCGCAACTTAACACGTAATTTCTATCATATGACTATAATTTTCAATTCTAACCACTTCAACGCAATAATATAGACGAAATTTTGTTATGTGGCAAGTTTTGCACAAAACAAACAAAGTTTGAGCTACTTTATGCGCAAAAAAGCCAAAAACGGTTAAAAACTCTTAAAATCGCAACTTAACACTTAATTTCTAGCATATGACTATGATTTTCAATTCTAACCACTTCAACGCAATAACATAGACGAAATAGTGTTGTGTGGCAAGTTTCGCGCAAAACGAAACAAGTTTGAGCTATTTTAAGCGCGAAAGTGCCAAAAACGCTTAAAAACACATAAAATCGGAACTTAACACGTAATTTCTAGCATATGACTATGATTTTCAATTCTAACCACTTCAACACAATAATATATTCCAAATAGTGTTGTGTGCCATGTTTCATGCAAAACAAACCAAGTTTGAGCTACATTATGCGCAAAAGTGCCAAAAACGGTTAAAAACCCTTAAAATCGCAACTTAACACGTAATTTCTAGCATATGACTATAATTTTCAATTCTAACCACTTCAACGCAATATATTATTCCAAATAGTGTTGTGTGCGAAGTTTCGAGCAAAAGAAACCAAGTTAGATCTACTTTATGCGCAAAAGTGCGAAAAACGATTAAAAACCCTTAAAATCGCAACTTAACACGTAATTTCTAGCATATGACTATAATTTTCAATTCTAACCACTTCAACGCAATAATATAGACGAAATAGTGTTATGTGGCAAGTTTTGCAAAAAACAAACAAAGTTTGAGCTACTTTATGCGCAAAAAAGCCAAAAACGGTTAAAAACCCTTAAAATCGCAACTTAACACGTAATTTCTAGCATATGACTATGATTTTCAATTCTAACCACTTCAACGCAATAATATAGACGAAATAGTGTTGTGAGGCAAGTTTCGCGCAAAACGAAACAAGTTTGAGCTATTTTAAGTGCAAAAGTGCCAAAAAAGCTTAAAAACACATAAAATCGAAACTTAACACGTAATTTGTAGCTTAAGACTATGATTTTCAATTCTAACCACTTCAACGCAATATATTATTCCAAATAGTGTTGTGTGCGAAGTTTCGAGCAAAAGAAACCAAGTTTGATCTACTTTATGCGCAACATTGCGAAAAACGATTAAAAACCCTTAAAATCGCAACTTAACACGTAATTTCTATCATATGACTATAATTTTCAATTCTAACCACTTCAACGCAATAATATAGACGAAATTTTGTTATGTGGCAAGTCTTGCACAAAACAAACAAAGTTTGAGCTACTTTATGCGCAAAAAAGCCAAAAACGGTTAAAAACCCTTAAAATCGCAACTTAACACGTAATTTCTAGCATATGACTATGATTTTCAATTCTAACCACTTCAACGCAATAATATAGACGAAATAGTTTTGTGTGGCAAGTTTCGCGCAAAACAAAACAAGTTTGAGCTACTTTAAGCGCGAAAGTGTCAAAAACGCTTAAAAACGCATAAAATCGGAACTTAACGCGTAATTACTAACATATGACTATGATTTTCAATTGTAACCACTTCAACCCAATAATATATACCAAATAATGTTCAGTGCCAAGTTTCGTGCTAAGCAAACCAAGTTTGATCTACTTTATGCGCAAAAGTGCGAAAAAACGATTAAAAACCCTTAAAATCGCAACTTAACACGTAATTTCTATCATATGACTATAATTTTAAATTCTAACCACTTCAACGCAATAATATAGACGAAATTTTGTTATGTGGCAAGTTTTGCACAAAACAAACAAAGTTTGAGCTACTTTATGCGCAAAAAAGCCAAAAACGGTTAAAAACCCTTAAAATCGCAACTTAACACTTAATTTCTAGCATATGACTATGATTTTCAATTCTAACCACTTCAACGCAATAATAAAGACGAAATAGTGTTGTGTGGCAAGTTTCGCCGAAAACGAAACAAGTTTGAGCTATTTTAAGCGCAAAAGTGCCAAAAAAGCTTAAAAACACATAAAATCAGAACTTAACACGTAATTTCGAGCATAAGACTATCATTTTCAATTCTAACCACTTCAACGCAATATATTATTCCAAATAGTGTTGTGTGCGAAGTTTCGAGCAAAAGAAACCAAGTTTGATCTACTTTATGCGCAAAAGTGCGAAAAACGATTAAAAACCCTTAAAATCGCAACTTAACACGTAATTTCTAGCATATGACTATAATTTTCAATTCTAACCACTTCAACGCAATAATATAGACGAAATTTTGTTATGTGGCAAGTTTTGCACAAAACAAACAAAGTTTGAGTGAGCTACTTTATGCGCAAAAAAGCCAAAAACGGTTAAAAACCCTTAAAATCGCAACTTAACACTTAATTTCTAGCATATGACTATGATTTTCAATTCTAACCACTTCAACGCAATAATATAGACGAAATAGTGTTGTGTGGCAAGTTTCGCGCAAAACGAAACAAGTTTGAGCTATTTTAAGCGCGAAAGTGCCAAAAACGCTTAAAAAACACATAAAATCGGAACTTAACACGTAATT